>NC_092146.1:10401712-10701712 GCF_043159975.1 Macaca nemestrina | reverse complement strand
AACCTGATGGAAAGAAAACATACCTGACTGGCTACAGCATTTGCTGACTGTAGAGTCCAAAGGTCTTAAATGAAAGTAGGCAATAATCAAGAAGTGCTTACAGAAGACTTTGGTTGAGACTCAGTGCTTTGCTTACTTCAGGGTTAAGTCCACATAGCCACAGTGATAGAGGCCACATGAATGTTGCTGTTACTCTACCCAGCTTCAGAAGGTTCAAAACAGAGAGTGAGATTCTCTTTGAGAGAAGTTATAAAAACAGAATGAGAAGAATACAATGATTTTTTGCAGCAACATGAATATTGCTAGAGGTCATTGTTCTGAGTGAAGTCCATAGGAGTGGGACACATTAACTCACTCTGTATGCCTTTGCATACTCGTAGCTTAGGTCCCACTTGTGGGACTTCACTCAGAACAATGACCTCTAGCAATATTCATGTTGCTGCAAAAAATCATTGTATTCTTCTCATTCTGTTTTGTTTATATAATTGTTTATAAAAACATCATTTTGTATTCATTTACAAAACTACATACTAGGTAAAATATGCGCTACTTGGGTATATTTAGGTACTTGGCTACTTGGATGATAGGGACACTAAAATATTAGAATTCATCACTATATACTTATTCAGTTAACTAAAAAATACTTATATCTCCTGAATTATTGATATAAAATATAAATAAATTCAAATCAAATAAACTAATATCCTGAATTATTAATAGGTCAAAAATTAAGAAGAAAATGGAAATTTTTCTCAAATCAAATGATAATGGAAACATATTATACCCAAACTTACGAAATACAGTGAAATAAATACAAAAAGGGAGGCTCCTAGGTATTCATTCATACATAAATAAAGAGGAAAACTTCAAATAATCTAACAATATATCTTGAAGAACTAGAACACCAAGAGAAAACCAACCCCCAAATTAGTAGAAAAAAAGAAATACCAAAGATCAGAGCATAAATAAATAAAATTGAAATAGCAAAGACAATAGAAAAGATTACTTTTTAAAAGTTGTTTTTTACATAGTAAATAAAATTGATAAACTCTTAGCCAGACTAAGAAAATAAGAGAGAATAACAAAAAATTAAAAATAAAAAGTGAAGAAAGACATTATAACAGATATTGCAGAAATTCAAGCTATTATTATGTCTACTATGAGCAACAATATGCAAATAAATTGAAAATTCTAGAAGGAATGGACAAATTTCATGACTCAGAATCTATCAAGTTTGAACCAGGAAGAAATTCAAAACCAGAATAGACCAATAACAAGTAATGAGATCAAAACCATAATGCAAATATGTCCATAAAGAAAAGCACAGTAAAGTACAGGCTTCACTGCTATAATCTACCAAATTTTTAAAGAAAAACTAATATTAATTCTACTTCAATTATTCTGAGGAATACTGGAGAATGGAATTACTCCAACTTATTATAATTAGATAAAGCCAATATTACCATGACACCAAAACCAGACAAAGACACATGCAGAAAAGAAAACTACAGGAAGATATATCTGATGACTATTGAAGCAGTAACCCTCAATAAAATACTAGCAAACCAAATTCAGCAATATATTAAGAGCACCATGTATCATGACCAAGTGGGATTTATTCCTGGAATAAAAACATGATTTAATGTATGCAAATCAAACAGTCTGCTATATCATTTCAATAAAAGGGAGGATAAATTTTATATAATGATTTCAATTGATGGTGATAAAGCATTTGGTTAAATTTAACATCCTTCAAGATAAAAATCCTCAAAAAACAGAAGATAGAAGAAACATACCTCAACATAATAAAAACCTTATATGACAGAATAAAATATATTGAGTATTGTACTGAATGGGGAAAAACTGAAAACATTTTCTCTAAAATCTAGAATACAACAAAGTTGTCCACTGTGACCATTATTCAGCATAGTACTAGAAGTTCTTTCTAGAGGGATCAGACAAGAGAAATATATGAAAGGCATTTAAATGGGAAGAGATTAATTCAAATTATTCTGGTTTTCAGATGATATAATCTCATATTAGAAAAAAATCTTAAGGACACCATAGAAAACTATTAGAGCTGATAAGCAAATTGAGTAGAGTTGTAGTATATAAAATTAAGAGACAAAAATTTGAAACAGTAAACAATGTCAAAAAGAAATAAGAAATCATCTCATTTTCAATATTCACACATAGAGTTAAATAGTTAGAAACTAACCAAAGAAGTGAAAGATTTGAATAATGAAAACAGTTGAAAAGGACACTACAAAATGGTTACATACATTATGTTCAGGAATTGTAAGATAATATTGTTAAAATGTCCACACTACCCAGAGCAATCTACAGATTCAACATAATTCCTAACAAAATACCGATAATATTTTTGAAATAAATGAAAAAGTAATTTTAAAATTTACATGGAACCATAAGAGACTCAGAATAGTTAAGCCTATCATTAGAAAAAAGAATGAAACTAGATAAATCAAATTATCTGACTTCAAATTAGAGTACAGAGCTATAGTAAGTAAAACAGCATTAAACAGGCATTTTGCTGGCATAAAATAGAAACAGAAAAATGAAAGTGAATAGAGAACCTAAAACAAATCCACATAGCTACAGTAAACTCATTTGAACAAATGTGCCAAGAACATCCACTGAGGAAAACATACGCCCTGTTAAAAAAAAGATGCCCAGAAATATGAGCGTCCGTATGTGGAATAATAAAAATGAGACTTCTACCTTTGGCCATATATAAAAACTGAATCAAAGTGAATTAAAGCCTTAAGTCTACAAACTGAAACTCTGAAATTACTACAAAAAGACCTGGGAAAATCTCCAGGTTATTAATGTGAAAAGAAGTTTTTTGTTTGTTTGTTTTGTTTTTGAGATATATTGTCACCCATGCTGATTTATGGTGGCATGATCAAAGCCCACAGCAACAACTGTCTCTAAGACTTAGGCAATCTCCTGTCTCAGCCTTCGAGAAGTTGGGACTACTGGCACACATCACCACTTATCATTCCAATTTTTTGTTTGTTTGTTCACATTCATAGAGATGGAGTTACATCATGTTCCTCAGGTTGATTTTGAAATCCTGTCCTCAAGAAATCCATCTAAGTTAGCCTTGCAAAGAGCTAGTATTATAGGTGTAAGTCACCATGCCTGGCCAAAGATTTCCTTATCAATTGCCCAGAAGCACAAGCAACCTAACCAGAAATGGACATCTGGAATCTCATCCAGTTGAAAAGTTTCTGCGAAAAAATTTAAAAATCAACAATATGTAGAGATTATTCACAGAAATAGAAGAAATATTTGTAACTTACCCCTCTGACAAAGGATTAATAATCACAATAAATAAAAATCTCAAACAATATATAGGAAAAAATTTATAGGAAAATCTTACAATTTGGTCAAAAGATTTCAAAAACACATTTCTCAAAGAAAAATATACCAATGATGAACAGGTATATCAAAAAGTGCTCAAGATCATTGATTGTCAGAGAAATCCAAATTAAAAGTATAATAAGATATCTCAACCTAGTTAAAATGGGTTTTATTCAAAAGACATTGAATAACAAATTCTGCTGAGAATGTGAAGTGTGAAATGTGCTCATATTCAAGGAGTGGTGTCCCAAGGTTGTGCAGCACAGCAAGTCCCTGAATATGGTCCATGAAACAAACATTTATCCTTGCTAAGCCTCTGGGTTTGTGGTGAAAGAGACTCTCTGAAATGCCTTAGAGGTCTTTTCCTCATTGTCTTGGATATTAACACTTAGCTCTGTTTTGCTTTACTGCAGCATCTTAAATTTCTTCTCTGAAAAAGGGGTTTTCTTTTCCACCACACTACGGGCTGCAAGATTTCCAAACTTTTATGCCGTGTTACTCTTTTTAATGTAAGTTTCAGTTTCATGTCATCTCTTTGCTCATTCATATAAGCTTAGGTTTTTAGAAGCATTCAGTTCACATCTGGAGCATTCAGTTCACATTTTTAGAAGCATTCAGTTCACATCTGGAGCACTAAAATTTTTTTTCACCACATACCCTAAATTTTTCCACCACAGTCACCATACTCAAGTTCAAAGTTTCACATATCCCTAGGGCAGGGGTACAATGCATTATCAAGAGTTCCTTGCTAATGCATAACATATGTTTGCTCCAGTTCCCAATAAGCTCCTCATTTCCACACAAGATCTCCTCAGTGTCTACTTCATTTTCCCTATCACAATCAGCAGGTTGGTCACAACAATTTAGTAACACTCTAGGAGTCCCAAACTTTTCCTCATCATCTTATGAGATCTCCACACTCCCAACCTATGCTAGTTATTTAATTCCTATGTGGCTTCCATATTTGCAGGTAACTTCATAGCAATACACTACTGCTCCATACCAGAAATCTGTATATAGTCTGTTTTCCCAGCAATACAGAGTATTGGTATTATCTTAGATACATTTAAGAATAATGCCCAGCACTTTCTACATTTGCTTTCATAAATTTTAACTTTTTAACTGAAATGGTAATATATGTGATCTACATAATTATAATTTATATATCATAAAATAAATGATATAATGTATCATTTTAAAGCATACCCTTGAGGGTTTTTGTTTCACAATGTTTTTTCACCACAATTATTAATTTAAAAATATTTTTATTAACCTGATAAAAATTTTATACAAATTAAGATGTATCTTGACCTTAAACTCTATAATATTTTAAAATATCTTGTCTCTAACAGATTTCCTGTGTAGACCCGTGCATGTCAGCCAGATTCCACCAAGGAGGGGTAGGTGCTCCAGAACAAGCACGAAGGCTGGAGGAGACCCTGTGCAACTTACCAGTGCTCTATGAAGAGTGGGTGTAGAGCATGAGCATGCTGAGGTTGGCAGGATGGAATCCTGCAAATGTTCTGACCAGGTTGCACTACAGCAGAGCAAAAAGCACCTGGATAGCCTGATGGGTGAAATTGCCTTTCTTAAGAATATTCACTAAGAGGAGATCCACCCAGTTGCAGGGGCAGATCCAGTATGTGCAGATCTCCATAAAGATTAACATGTTCACCAAGCCCAACCTCACCTCTTTGCTGGAGGCCATCTGCCCTCAGTAGGGCAAGATGGCCGCCAAGGGCATGCAGAACACCGAGGAGTGCTTCAAGAGCCCTTTAGACTGCTGACCCAGAGCGCTTTCAAGAAGGTCTATGCCATGCGAGGCACCAGAAATAAGGTATCCCACAGCCACTGCATGTTCAAGACCAAGAACTTGGAGAGCAAAGCATGCCAGGGCATGAAGCAAGCAATGGAGATGTAGCTGCAGGAGCCAAAGGACAAGCTGAACACCTACATCAGTAGTATGCAGGCCTTCAACCACAAATTAGAAAATGAATTGAAGATGCAAAGTTAAATGTCTGGATACCTAAATGAATACCAAGTCCTCCACGTAAAGATGGCTCTTTATATTGAGGCTGCAGCTTAGAGGAAACCCTTCAAAGGCAAGGATACTCAGCTGAGTTTCAGCAGCATGGGAAGCAGGCTACTCCCAGACCTCCTAGTCTTTGGTTGATCAACTACTGGGGTTTACATACCAACTCCCACCTGATGTCCACCTGCTCCTTCCTGTCCTACTACAGCAGCAACCTGCAAGTGTAGCAAATCATGGTGGAGGAATCCATCGTGGGTGCTAAGATTGAGGAATGCAAAGACTAGTACCCCTCTGAATAAAAAGCCTAAGAGGAGAAAGATAATGAAGAGGCTGAGGAAGAGGAGGCAGGGAAGAGGACTAAGCTGCTAAGGAACCATCTAAAGAAGCAAAGGATAAAGAAGAAACAGGTCAAGGTGAAGAAGGAGAGGAAAAGTTGAAGAGGAGGAAAATAAAGTTGAAGGTGCTGGGGAGGAACAAGCAGGTAAGAAAAAATATTAACCCCCATTCTCTTCATTATTCCAGGACAAATTCTCCCCAAATCAGGTCAACCCCATCAACAACCAACCAACCACTTGAGTTCCAGATCCTATGTGAATTAACGTGTCAACATATGTATAATTCTAAGATGACTGAGGTTGAACATTTGGCGTTGTGCTATGAATTTCCATTCCATGCAAAGTATTTGATTGCAGAGTGGTGTTCTGGCTTGCTGCCAACATATGCATGATCCTCACTTATGAGTTCAGGATCTATAGCAATGTGAATTGAATGCAATAAAAAACACATCATGAATAAATGAATTCACTAATGTTAAACTTCACAGAAAAACAGTCCTTTGAAGTTTTGATTTCTACAAATTAAGGACCTCAAGTCATGTACAATAAATGGTAAATAGTGTTATACTGGATAATTTACTATTCAGAACATTTTATTTAACAATTCACAGTGTGTGTCTTCATATTTCTTGTTTTCATTTGTGTAGCATAAGCTTTTCAGTGTTTCAAGAGGTTATACGATTCACTCATTATTTCGTGACTAAATAATGTTGCATTGTATGAAACTTGTACATTTCATTTGTAAATGTATTAGGTGATGGACATTTGTTTGGCTCATGCATTTTACATATTTCAATAGTGTTTTATTTATATTAAATAATTTATTTGATTACCCATTTTCAGTTTTGGGGGAAGGTGTGGAATATATGCTCAGATAAAATATGCCTGTTTGTATGAAAATTTGTATGTCATCCTTTGCGAAGTGTCTGTTCAGCTCTTTTGTCCATTGTTTTTTCCGTTAGATTATGAGTTTTCTCTTTTAGAGTTGTCTGAGCTCCTAGATTCTGATTATTAATCATATATATATACACACACATATATTGTGATCATTACTCCTTTGTCAGATGAGTAAGTTGCAAAATGTTCTTCCATTCTGTGTTGTCTTTTCATTTTGTTGATTGTTGTCTTTATTATGCAGAAGCTTCCCTTTTTTTTTTTTTTTTCAGCCCAGTCTCACTCTGTTGGCCAGGCTGCAGTGCAGTGGTGCTATATCGGCTCACTGCAAGCTCCGCCTCCCGGGTTCACGCCATTCTCCTGCCTCATTCACTTCTCCCATATGTAACTAGGACTACAGGTGCCGGCCACAATGCCTGCCTAATTTTTTTGTATTTTTTAGTTCAGACGGGGTTTTACCATGTTAGCCAGGATGGTCTCAATCTCTTGACCTCGTGATCCACCCACTTTTACACAGAAGCTTTCTATTTTGTTTTGATCTCACTTTTTGTTTTTGCTTTGGTTTTGGTAAAGCAATATTTTTTTTGTGGAGTTTTGGTCAATAAATATTTGCACAGACCAATGTCCTGCGGACCTTTTTTCAATGCTTTCTTCTAGTTATTTTATAATCTGAGGTCATACATCTAAGTTTTTAGTTCATTTTGATTTGATTCTCATTCTTCTGCCTATGGATATTTAGTTTTCCCAGAAACATTTATCGAAGACACTGTCTTTTCCCCAATGTACGTTTTTGGGAACTTTGTTAAAAATGAGTACCCTGTAGATGTATATTTTGTTTTTCTGCATTGTCTAACATGTTCCACTGGTCAATGTGTTTGTTTTTATGGCAGTAGCATAAAACTTTTTTACTTTTTATATTTTTTACTATCATTTTATAGAATAATTTGAAATCAGGCAATATAATTCTTCCAGTTTTCTTCATTTTGCTTAAAACATTTTGGTAGTATAAATATTTTAACAATATTAATTATTCCAATTTATAAACATAGAATATCTTTCTAGTTATTATGCCCTCTTCAATTTCTTGCATCAGTTTTTTATAGTTTTCAGATCTTTCACTTATTTGCTTAAATTAGTTTCTAGGTATTTTCTTTTATTTGTAGCTACTGTAAATGACATTACTTTTTTGATTTCTTTTTAGGATGTTTGCCATTGACATATATAAATGTTACTTTTTTGTAAGTTGATTTCATATCCTCCAACTTTATTAAATTTGACCTTTGATACTTTATTAACTGCATTGAAGTAGCCTTCTATGGCTTAAATCTCCTTGATGTTCTATATAACTTTCTTGAACTTGGATACCAATATCTTTCTATAGGTTTGAAAAGTTCTCTAATAGGCCGGGCGCGGTGGCTCAAGCTTGTAATCCCAGCACTTTGGGAGGCCGAGACGGGCGGATCACGAGATCAGGAGATCGAGACCATCCTGGCTAACCCTGTGAAACCCCGTCTCTACTAAAAAATACAAAAAAAAAAAAAAACAAAAAACTAGCCGGGCGAGGTGGCGGGCGCCTGTAGTCCCGGCTACTCGGGAGGCTGAGGCAGGAGAATGGCGTGAAACCGCGAGGCGGAGCTTGCAGTGAGCTGAGATCCGCACACTGCACTGCAGCCTGGGCGACAGAGCAAGACTCCGTCTCAAAAAAAAAAAAAAGAAAAAAGAAAAGTTCTCTACTATTATGATTTTGAATGAAGTTTTAGCTGTCTCTCACTCTCTGCCTTTTTTTTTTAGGGCCAATTATTCTTAGTTTTCCTCTTGAGGCTACTTCCTAGATCATGTAGGCATACTTTATTCTTTTTTTAAAATTTCTTTTTTTTTTTTTGTCTCCTCTGACTGTATTCAAATTACTTGTCTTCAAGGTCACTACTTTTTTCTCCTGCTTGATCAATTATTCTATAAAAGATACAGATGTGGTCAGGTGCGGTGGCTCACACCACTAATCGCAGCACTTTGGGAGGCGGAGGTGGGTGGGTCATGAGGTCAGCAATTAGAGACCAGCTTGGCCAATACAGTGAAACTTCGTCTCTACTAAAGGGACAAAAATTAAATGGGCGTGGTGGTGCATGGCTGTAATCCCCACTACTAGGGAGGCTGAGGCAGAAGAATTGCTTGAACCAAGGAGGGAGAGGTTGTAGTCAACCTAGATTGTGCCATTGTACCCCAGCCTGGGCAACAGAGTGACATTCCTTCTCATAAATAAAAACATAAATGTAAAAATAAAAGACATAGTGCATTTTTCTGTTTTTCAGTTGTAATTTACCCTCTAAAATTCTGATTGGCTCTTTTTAGTTATGTCAATGATTTTGTAAAAATGATGAATTTTAACATTTTAATTTTTTTTTTTTTTTTTTTCCTTGAGATGGAGTCTCGCTCTGTTACCCAGGCTGGAGTGCAGTGGCCAGATCTCAGCTCACTGCAAGCTCCGCCCCCCGGGTTTGCGCCATTCTCCTGCCTCAGCCTCCCGAGTAGCTGGGACTACAGGCGCCCGCCAACACGCCAGGCTAGTTTTTTTTATTTTTTTATTTGTTTATTATTTTTTAATTTTTTAATTTTTTTGTATTTTTTAGCAGAGACGGGGTTTCACCGTATTAGCCAGGATGGTCTCAATCTCCTGACCTCGTGATCCACCCGTCTCGGCCTCCCAAAGTGCTGGGATTACAGGCTTGAGGCACAGCACCCGGCCAACATTTTAATTTTAAGTTGATAAAATTCTATATTTCTTCTCAGTGTTTTCTCGAATTCTGTCATCCTTCTCTGTGTTGTGCTGAATTTATCTTGAATTTCTTCCTTGTGTTATCTTCCAAACAGAACTATTTTGAATTCTAAGTCAGAAATACCATATATCTTTGTTTCTCCAGGATTGATCCCTAATGCTGCATTGAGTTTGTTTGGGAAAGTCACTGTTTCCTTGGTGGTCTTGCTGGTTGTTGATGTTCATTGGTTTTGAGGCATTGAAGAGTTAGGAATTTATTGTTGTCTTCACAGTCTGAAGTTGCTTATACCAGTACAGGAGAAGGCTTAGAGAGGTATTTGAAAGAACTTGGGTGTTCCTGTCTAAGCCTTATCTGCATTAGGAGCATCCTAAGCCCAGTAACGCTGTGATTCTTACAGATGTGTAAAGGTACCACATTGGTGAGTGGTCTTAAATGAGGCGTAGAAAAACTTTATAAATTAGCAGACAGATGCTCTAGTCCTCTTCCCTTACTTTTTTCAAACCAAAGTCTCTGTCTCCGTCTCCATCTCCCTCTCCTTTCACCCTTCCCCTCCCCTTTTCCTCCCCCTTCCCCTCCCCTTCCCCTCTCCCTGTCTGTAAAAATAGCACCCCTGCTTCCACCACCCCTGGAACTCCACTGTGGGATAGACATGAAGTCAGGACAGCACTAGGTCTTGCCCAAAGCCAGGTCTAATCATTAACTATCTACTGCCTATGTTTGCTAAAGGCCCTATGGCTCTACAATAAACAGGTTATAAAGACAACCAGGGTTTTTTCCTTCCACTGAGGGCAGAAAGTTCCCACAGGTCATGGGCAGATCCAGAGATAAAATGAGAACTAGGGACTGGAGTAAAGAACCTTAGCGGCCAGGAGCGGTGGCTCACTCCAGTAATCCCCGCACTTCGTGAGACTAAGGCTGGCAGATGACGAGGTCAGTAGATTGTGACCACCCAGGCTAACATGGTGAAACCTCATCTCTACTAAAAATACAAAAAATAAATAGATGTGGGGATGTGCCTGTAATCCCAGCAACTCGGGAGGGTGAGTCAGGAGAATGGTGTGAACCCACCAGGCAGAAGTGACAGTGAGCTGAGATTGCCCCATTGCACTCCAGCCTGGGCAAGAGATTGAGACTCCGTCTCAAAAATAAAAATAAAAATAAATAGAAAACCTTAAGTAACCTATTCTACTGTGTCTCACCTGGCTTTCAAGCATGAGGCACAGTACTTTCCACTTTTTCCTCCCTTTCGCAAGGCAGTGGAGCCTGACCCTACGGCCACCACCACAATAGTCCTTGGGGAGTGCTACCAGTGAATTGCTGATGTTTCCTTTAGACCCACGCACTGTTCAGTCAGCTTGTGGGCAATGCAGACAGGGGTGGCTATGACCCTTCAGGGCAATGGGCTTCCTTCTGGTCTAGGACAGGTCCAGAAATGCCATCTAAAAGCCAAAATTTGAAACAGGTTCTTTTTCTCACTTTTGTATCTTTTCTTCCAAGGTATTTTATGGTTTGGAGTATTTTCATAATGGTAGATGTTGGCTTCTTGCTTCAGATGTAGAACTTCTTAAGTAATTTCTAGATGAAAGATACAGGCAAAGTGAATTTCATCTGTTTTTGTTTATATGGGAAATATTTCATTATTTTTTATTTCTGAATGATATCTTCCCTTGTATAGTATTCTCAAATGAACTATTTTATTTTCCTCCTAGATTGTTGGTAAGATTATTCTGTTAAATTCTGCCCTTTAAGTTTTCTGCTGAATATATCAGGTCTTAGTTCAGTGGTGAACCTTTTATATTTGATTTGATACATAATTTGTTTGTGTTTTAAAAATGTGTTGTCTTTTACCAGGTAGTTTGACTATAATTTGTATGAAGATAAATGTTTTGGGATTGGATTTATTTTTGATACTTTCAGCTTATCATGTCTCAATGTCTATATTTCTTCCAGTACTTAGACAGCTGGTTATAATTAAATAAATAGTATTTTATGGCCTTTTCATCATTTTTCTTCTATAACTTCCAACATTTAAATATTTTTATGTTGTCCCATATGTTACTTAGAGTTTTGTTTTGTTAAATTTTTCTCATTGAGTGTGACTGCATTTTAAAAATTGCACTCACGTTTTGATTTTTCTTCTGCTTTATCTAGTAAATTTCTGAGTATGTTTTTATTTTTAATTTTTGTTTAGAAACTTTTGTTATTTTTCAATATCTCTTTTTAAATTATGCATTATTATAATTTTTATTTATTTCTAGCTTCTGTAGTCATTATTTAATTATTATATTTATTTTTCTCTTTAGAACATTGTTTTCATTTCATTTTTTGCATTTTATAAGATCTCTTCTTTTTTGGGTCTGTTTACTTAAGAATTATGATGTTCATTTGGAAGTGTGGTGTTGTCTTCTTGCTTCATGGTTTATGGGTTCTTTCACTGATATATGCACAACTAATAATAGCTGGTACTTTCATCAGTTTTACAGAGTAACTTCCACAAGAAAATATTTATTTCTGCAGATATTTTTAAAACTCTTACTGGGTAGAGTGCTTTGGTTTTGGTTATGGATCACAATTTTAGTGGCCATCTAATCACCTTAGCTGTAATTACCATTAGCTTTCTTTGTGAGGCTTTTTTTTTTTTTGGCTTAGACTGTGTTTTCTTGAGGAGATTGTGCCAAGATATTCCTGGAATAGGAGCATCAATTGAGGTGGTATGTTTGGAATGTGGTAATAGTGTTTTTAGGGCACAAGTAGGCCAATCCTTCAGTCTGGGTTGCCATGTGTGAATTCTGGCATAGACATTGGTAAGCAGTGATAACTGATCTTCACATAGCCAGGTCGCGTAATGGGTGATGGTATTAACACCCTGGTCAGGGCAATACTTGAGATTCTGGATGGAATTTCTAGGCCCTAGGAAGTGGGTAGTCTGCCTCCTGGTTCAATGGGTGTGGCATTCAGTCACTCATGGTTGGATTAATGAGTACCCTGTGGGAAATTGAGACCTGGGGCAGGCTGGTCTTTGGGCCAACAAGTGAGGCAAACAGGCACTGCCAAACCAAGTAGGCAGTTTGAAGGCTCAAAAATCTTGTACACAGTCATCACTGATATCCACAGTAATCTGGGTGGGCGAGTATTTGGGTCATACATTGTGGTACACTGATGCAGTTGCTGTCTATGATGACTGACCTTGGTGGTCAGTGTTCTGGACTCCTATGCACTGGTGTTAAATGCAACAGGATACAGAGTTTGTCTCTGAGACAGAAGGCAGGGTGGGGGTTGTTTTGTGGCCCTACAGCTGAATGAGGGAAATGTTGTAATCACTTTAACCCAGGCTAGTTTCTCCTGGGCTTGGGAGAGTGCAAACTTTGCTTTCTTGAATCTGGAAGGCAGCCTGTCTGATTTGCTGGACTGCCTACTTCTCAAGATAAAGTTCCATTGCAGGCTTCTGTTCCAGTGACTTTGCCATATCACTGGATCCAAATACTTCCTTGACACTCAGACCTCTGGGTATATATTAGGGGATGTCATCAGGGCCACAGAAATATAAAACCCTAGACAAAGATGTAGTCTTTCATTGGTGTTGCTATCAAAATAGTGCTGTAATGTAACAGCTTCAGTCCCTAGGGAAGATTTCAGCATGAAATTCTACAGCATCTCAGTCAAGTTAACTTTATTATTCTTCATTCACCAGAGCACACATTTATATAAATAAAATATAACCAAAGTTAAAATGAAGCTAAGCTGCATTAGAGACCAAATATTTCACTCAATAACTAGAGAACATGCACATTTTTTACAAGTATACAAAATATTATCAAGAATACACAATATGTTAGGCCACAAAAAAACATAATTTCAGAAAGAACTAAGAAACTTTTAACAGCTAAGTATGAAAAAAAATATACACCCCAAATGGTAAAGACTATGTAGGACTAATGCACATCTATCATTATATTGAATGGCTAAAAGCTGAAATTTGTTTTCCTGCAACTGAAACTATGCAAAATGTGCACACTTTCACTGCTATTATTAGACATAATGCTAATATTCCTCTCCAGAAAAAATAGGCAAGAGAAAGTAATAAAGACCATCCAAATGGAAATAAATTCAGACTGTCCTTTGTCATTAATAAACACTTTATAATAATAGAATTTAAAGACCACTTCAAAACACTCTTAAAACTAATGAATAAATATGTTAGAGTTTCAAAATCAACAGATATTATTAACAACATGTCTGTAATCATTAATTAACTAACTAAAATATAAAGAGAAGATAATTCTATTTGTAACTATAAGAAATAACTAAGAAATAAGAACTAAGAAATAAGAATTATAAGAAGCTATAAGAAATAAAATACACAAGAATATCTTTCACTAATAAAGTCAAAAATTTCTATGAAAAAAGCTGATAAAACACTAGTAAAACATTAATAATAACAAAAAATGGACAAGATTAAGTGATCATACACTGAAATAATATTTTTTGTTAAAATGACAATGCAATCCAAATAATAGATTTAGTTCAATCACCAAAAAAATACAATATCAATGATATTCTTCACAAAAAAATCTAGAATTTGTAGAGAACCTGTGAAAGACACCGAAGAGTGAAAGCAAGATTAACCTCCCAAAAAGAAAAAAGCTGTTCTAAAGATATTATAGCATGTGAAACCGAAATAGCTACAAAACAATGTAAACAACAACAACAGTAAAATAATTATATTACAATAAAACCAGACAGATAGGTCACAAACATGAAATGGGTTAATGGCAATTCTTCCAATAAACAATAGTAAAAAACGTGAATAGTAATATGCTGAAAAATTAAAGTAGACTTCCTTCTCACTGTATACACATTTGAATAAACATAAAGATTTAAACATATCATCAAAAACTATAAAGCTACTTAAAGAAAACATAATGAAATGCTTCAGCTTATAAGTCCAGGCAATTATTTTGTTGGTAACACTTGAGAATCACATAAAACACCCTCAATAAACAAATAGGATCACATAAAAATGGTTTCTACACAGCCCAGAATAGTATAAACAGTGTGAAAAGACAAACATTGGAATGGAAAAATATTTATAAAATGTTTATTCAACAAGCAATTAATATCCACGATATACAAAAGCTTAACAGTAAAAATAATTCAATTACAAAGTATGCAAAATAATACTCATGTCTCAGAAAAGAAATACAAAGGGATGAAAAATAAATAAAAACTGCTGAACATTACTATTCCTTAGGTAAATGCAAATGAGAACCACAGTAAGGTAAAATCATATCTGAATTAGAATGATTGTCATCCAAAAGACAAGAAATAACAGATTCTGCTGAAGATGTAAGAAAAAGACACTCTTTATACACTGGTAAATGTAAGTTAATATAGTCATTATGGAGAATACTGTGGAGGTTTCCCACAAGGTAAACAAACAAATATAAAACCTACTACATGATCCAGCAACCTCATTATTCAAGAAAGAAAAAAGCAGGATATTAAATAGATACCTACATCATCATGTTTATTGCAGCTCTATTTACAAAAGTTGAGATACTATTAACCTAAATGTATGCATGTATGTATACACACAGAGAGAAAGAGAAAGAGGCAGACAAAGATGGAGAGAGAGAGAGAGAGAGAGAATAATGGAATAATATTTTCCTATAAAAAGAATAAAATATTAATATTTGTGACAATATGAGTGAGACTGTAGTACATTATGTAAGATACAATGAGTCAGGTGCAAAAATACAAAACATAAAATCACATGTACTTTTGTAAAGCTAAAATTATTTAATATATGTAGAATATAATTGTATTTGTTTGACACTGGGAAGTGCAGAGAAGTAATATGAACCAACTTACAATTGGATGGGAGTAGAAAAATGTTATGGTGCTCTATAGCAGTGTAGAATAGATGTAATAATTTCATGTATATTTTCAAAAATGGATGAGATAATTTTAAATATTTACAACAAATATAAATTGTAATATTTGAAGTGAACCACATGCTAATACTTCTATTTTTTTCATTATTAATTCTACACATGTATTAAAGTATCACTTTATGCCCATAGATATATACAATATTACATGCCACATGAAATTTGTTTAAGCTTCTGCACAGGAAAATAATTACAATCACAACAGTGAAAACTTCCAGCAGAGTAAAAATGACCTACAAAAGTATGGACAAATTTTTCACACGATGCATTTCATAGGAATCAATAGCCAGAATATATGAGAAACTCAGCTTATCAAATCAAATTGAGGCATGAGAATCACTTCAACCTGGGAAGTTGTAGTTAGCAAAGATCACACCACTGCACTGCAGCCTGAGTGACATAGTGAACTTCCTATCAAGGGACCAAAAAAGAAAAAAAATCAGTGTGTTGAAAAAAATATCTGCACTCCCATTTTTACTGCAGCCCTATTTACTACAGCCAAGATATTAGACCAACATAAGTGCCAATCAACAGATAAATGGATTTCAAAATGTAAAATACAATAGAGAACCTTTCAGCCATTAAATAAGTTAAAATCCTGTCACTAGTGACAACACAGACAAATCTGGAGAATATTATATGAAGTAAAATAAGCTAAGTATGGAATACCTAATATCACATTATCTCACTCACATGTAAAATTGAGAAAATTTATCTTATAGAAATAGAGCTACCAGAGGCTGTGAAGAATAGAGGGCAAGATTGATGAAAAAAGGTAAGTAATAGGTCTAAGCTTACTCTTAGAAGTTGTGGAATGGACACTCAAGATTATCTTCACTAATAAGAAGTAACACTGGGGAGAACATGATTGAGGTAAGAGCCAAAGTAATTCAGACATTTCTCTCCATTCTTGTTAATCTCCAAGATACATATTGTATTATTCTATGTAAATTCAAAAGGGCTGGAATATAAACAGAGGTTTCATTTTCAGAGAATCGCTACTTGTCTTAACTTTTTAGTGGTCTGACCACACTATTACAGGATGTAGCACTATAACAGGATGTAACACTATTACAGGATGACCACACTATTACAGGATGTAGAATTCATAATGGGCATCAGTAGATATGATTTTGGTGGATTTTTTAATTGTAAAAGTTCATGAGGGATGAACATTAATCTAAACTGTGTCACTTTCTCCAGCAGTTTAAAAGTAATAACATACAACTCAATCTCTTGCAGTATTCTCTCAGAAAATAAAGCACCAGTAGGAAAAACAAATGGGTGGAGAGGAGAAGGGATGAAGAGCGCAGATAAGAAGCACAGCTGGTGGAGGCTCTTGTACCAGTTTCGTGAGTCTCAGGATAGTACTTTCTCATTTTTGTTGTTGTTGTTGTTTCCTTGTTTTGTTTTGTTTTAGATGAAGTTTTGCTCTTGTTGCACAGGCTGGAGTGCAGTTGTGTGATGTCAGCTCACTAAACCTTCCACCTCCTGGGTTCAAGTGGATCTCCTTCGCCAGCCTCCCAAGTAACTGGGATTACAGGCATGCACCAAAATGCATGGCTAATTTTGTATTTTTGATAAAGACGGGGTTTCACCATGTTGGTCAGGCTAGTCTTGAACTCCCCACCTCAGTTGATCCACCGACCTTGGCCTCCTGTCAGCAGAGATATAATCAGGACACTATTTTCTAATGAACAGGCAGGCACTCAAGAGAGTAGAGAGGGTGACCCCCAGCTTTCTTTATGTATTCAGTATGAGTTTCTGCCATCTTTCCTTAGCCTTATTTGTCTTTATGTCTCAGGTACATTTTAATTTTTTCTGAATTTGCATGTGTATACATTCATAAGTGTCTGCGTTGTTTTACATTTTTTCTTACCTCTCCATCTGTTTCTTTCATTGTGTTATGTTTTACATTTTAAATTTTATATTTTCTGTTGACATATAATACATGCATTTATATATGGAAGATCATATATACTCTGATACATGCATACACATATCAAATAAGGGTATTTATACATCACCTCTAATGTTTATAATTTATTTGTGATGAGAACCCTATAAATTTTCTCTTCTACTTTGAAATATACAATGCAGAGCTTGAGGCACCCAAGATGGCCGAATAGGAACAGCTCCAGCCTCCAGCTCCCAGCGTGAGTGACATAGAAGACAGGTGATTTCTGCATTTTCAACTGAGGTACCAGGATCATCTCACTAGGGCATGTTGGACAGTTGGCACTGGTCCGCGGGTGCAGCCTGATGGGCAGCCAGAGCTGAAGCAGGGCGAGGCATCACCTCATCTGGGAAGCGCAAGGGGGAAGGGAGTTCTTTTTCCTAGCAAAAGGAAATTGAGACACACAACACCTGGAAAATCAGGTAACTCCAACCCTAATAGTGTGCTTTAACAAGGGTCTTAGCAAACAGCACACCAAGAGATTATATCCCACATCTGGCCCAGAGGGTCCAATGCTCATGGAGCCTCCCAAATTGCTAGCACAGCAGTCTGAAATCTAACTACAAGGCAGCAGAAAGGCTAGGGGAGGGGCGCCTGCCATTGCTGAGGCTTAAGTAGGTAAACAAAGCTGCCAGGGAGCTCGAATTGGGTGGAGCCCACCACAGCTTAAGGAGGCCAGCCTGCCTCTATAGACTCCTCCTCTGGGGATAGGGCATAGCTAAACAAAAAGCAGCAGAAACCTCAGCAGAGATAAATGCCCGTGTCTCACAGTTTTGAAGAGAGCACTGGATCTCCCAGCACGGAGATTGAGATCTGAGAACTGACACACAGCCTGCTCAAGTGGTCCCTGACCCATGAGTAGCCTAACTGGGAGACATCCCCCACTAGGTGCAGACCAACACCTCACACCTCACATGATGGAGTACACTGAGACAAAGTTTCCAGAGCAAGAATCAGACAGCAACACTCGCTCTTCAGCAATATTCTATCTTCTGCAGTGTCCGCTGCTGATACCCAGGCAAACAGGGTCTGGAGTGGACCTCAAGCAAACTCCAACAGACCTACAGCTGAGGGTCCTGACTGTTAGAAGGAAAACTGACAAACAGAAAGGACGCACACACAAAAACCCCATCAATATGTCAACATCATGAAAGACCAAAGGCAGATAAAACCACAAAGATGAGGAAAAAGCAGTGTGGAAAAGCTGGAAATTTAAAAAATCAGAACGCATCTCCCCCTCCAAAGGAACACAGCGTACCACCAGCAACAGAACAAAACTGGACAGAGAATGAATTTGAAAATCAAGAGAAGACTTCAGTTGATCAAACTTCTCAGAGCCAAAGGAGGAACTACATAAGCAGTGCAAAGAAACTAAAAACCTTGAAAAAAGATTTGACAAATGGCTAACTAGAATAACCAATGTAGAGAAGTCCTTAAAAGAACTGATACAGATGAAAACCATAACACAAGAACTACATGACAAATGTACAAGCTTCAGTAACCGACTCGATCAACTGGAAGAAAGAGTGTCAGTGATTGAAGAGCAAATGAATGAAATGAAGTGAGAAGAGAAGTGTAGAGAAAAAAGAATAAAAAGAAATCAAGAAAGCCTCCAAGAAATATGGGATTATGTGAAAAGACCAAATCTACATCTGATTGGTGTGCTTGAAAGTGACAGGGAAAATGGAACCAAGTTTGAAAACACTTTGCAGGATATCATCCAGGAGAACTTCCCCAAACTAGTAAGGCAGGCCAAATTTCAAATTCAGGAAATACAGAGAACACCACAAAGATACTTCTCAAGAAGAGCAACTCCAAGACACATATTTATCAGATTCACCAAAGTTGAAATGAAGGAAAAAATGTTAAGGGCAGCCAGAGAGAAAGGTTGGGTTACACACAAAGGGAAGCCCATCAGACTAACAGCAGATCTCTCAGCAGAAACTCTCCAAGCCAGAAGAGAGTGGTGGCCAATATTCAACATACTTAGAGAAAAGAATTTTCAACCCAGAATTTCACATCCAGCCAAACTAAGTTTCATAAGTAAAGAAGAAATAAAATCCTTTACAGACAAGCAAATGCTTAGAGATTTTGTCACCACCAGGCCTTCCCTACAAGGGATCCTGAAGGAAGCACTAAACATGAAAAGGAATAACCAGTACCAGCTGTTGCCAAAACATGACAAAATGTAAAGTCCATTGATGCTAGGAAGAAACTGCATCAACTAAGGAACAAAATAGCCAGGTAATATAATGACAGGATCAAGTTTGCACATAACAATATTAACTTTAAATGTAAATGGTCTAAATGGTCCAATTAAAAGACACAGACTGGCAAATTGGATAAAGAGTCAAGACCCATCAGTTTGCTGTATTCAGGAGACCCATCTCCCATGCAGAGACATACATAGGCTCAAAATAAAGGGATGGAGGAAGATCTGCCAAGCAAATGGAAAACAAAAAAAAGCAGGGGTTGCAATACTAGTCTCTGATAAAACAGACTTTAAACCATCAAGGATCAAAAGAGACAAAGAAGGCCATTATATAATGGTAAATTGATCAATTCATCAGGAAGAGCTAACTATCCTAAATATATATGCACCCAATACAGGAGCACCCAGATTCATAAAGCAAGTCCTTAGAGACTTACAAAGAGACTTAGACTCCCATACAATAATAATGGGAGACTTTAACACCCCACTGTCAACATTAGACAGATCACTGAGACAGAAAGTTAACAAGGATATCCAGAAATTGAACTCAGCTCTGCACCAAGTGTACCTAACAGTCATCTACAGAACTCTCCACAGAACCCCAAATCAACAGAATATACATTCTTCTCAGCACCACATCTCACTTATTCCAAAACTGACCACATTGTTGGAAGTAGAGCACTCCTCAGAAAATATAAAAGAACAGAAATTATAACAAACTCTCTCTCAGACCACAGTGCAATCAAACTAGAACTCAGGACTAAGAAACTCAATGAAAACCACTAAACTACATGGAACGTGAACAACCTGCTCCTGAATGAATGCTGGGTACATAACGAAATGAAGACAGAAATAAAGATGTTCTCTGAAACCAATGAGAACAAAGACACCACATACCAGGTGGTATCTGGGACACATTTAAAGCAGTGTGTAGAGGGAAATTTTAGCACTAAATGCCCACAAGAGAAAGCAGGAAAGATCTAAAATTGACACCCTAACATCAAAATTAAAAGAACTAGAGAAGCAGGAGCAAACACATTCAAAAGCTAGCAGAAGGCAAGAAATAACTAAGATCAAAGCAGAACTGCAGGAGATAGAGACCCAAAAAAAACCTTAAAAAATATAGACCAATGGAACAGAACAGAGTCCTCAGAAATAATACCACACATCTACAGCCATCTGATCTTTGACAAACCTGAGAGAAACAAGAAATGGGGAAAGGATTCCCTATTTAATAAATGGTGCTGGGAAAATTGGCTAGCCGTAAGTAGAAAGCTGAAACTGGATCCTTTCCTTACTCCTTATACGAAAATTAATTCAAGATGGATTAGAGACTTAAATGTTAGACCTAATACCATAAAAATCCTAGAGGAAAACCTAGGTAGTACCATTCAGGACATAGGCATGGGCAAAGACTTCATGTCTAAAACACCAAAAGCAACGGCAGCAAAAGCCAAAATTGACAAATGGGATCTCATTAAACTAAAGAGCTTCTGCACAGCAAAAGAAACTACCATCAGAGTGAACAGGCAACCTACAGAATGGGAGAAAATTTTTGCAATCTACTCATCTGACAAAGGGCTAATATCCAGAACCTACAAAGAACTCCAACAAATTTACAAGAAAAAAACAAACAACCCCATCAAAAAGTGGGCAAAGGATATGAACAGACATTTCTCAAAAGAAGACATTCATACAGCCAACAGACACATGAAAAAATGCTCATCATCACTGGCCGTCAGAGAAATGCAAATCAAAACCACAATGAGATACCATCTCACACCAGTTAGAATGGCGATCATTAAAAAGTCAGGAAACAACAGGTGCTGGAGAGGATGTGGAGAAATAGGAACACTTTTACACTGTTGGTGGGATTGTAAACTAGTTCAACCATTATGGAAAACAGTATGGCGATTCCTCAAGGATCTAGAACTAGATGTACCATATGACCCAGCCATCCCATTACTGGGTATATACCCAAAGGATTATAAATTATGCTGCTATAAAGACACATGCACACGTATGTTTATTGCGGCACTATTCACAATAGCAAAGACTTGGAATCAACCCAAATGTCCATCAGTGACAGATTGGATTAAGAAAATGTGGCACATATACACCATGGAATACTATGCAGCCATCAAAAAGGATGAGTTTGTGTCCTTTGTAGGGACATGGATGCAGCTGGAAACCATCATTCTTAGCAAACTATCACAAGAACAGAAAACCAAACACCGCATGTTCTCACTCATAGGTGGGAACTGAACAATGAGATCACTCGGACTCAGGAAGGGGAACATCACACACCGGGGCCTATCATGGGGAGGGGGGAGGAGGGAGGGGGGAGGGATTGCATTGGGAGTTATACCTGATGTAAATGACGAGTTGATGGGTGCAGCACACCAACAAGGCACAAGTATACATATGTAACAAACCTGCACGTTATGCACATGTACCCTACAACTTAAAGTATAATAATAATAATTAAAAAAAAAAAAAAATCAATGAATCCAGGAGCTGGTTTTTTGAAAAGATCAACAAAATTGATAGACCACTAGCAAGACTAATAAAGAAGAAAAGAGAGAAGAATCAAATAGATGCAATAAAAAATGATAAAGGGGATATAACCATTGACCCCACAGAAATACAAACTATCATCAGAGAATACTATAAATACCTCTATGCAAATAAACTAGAAAACCTAGAAGAAATGGACAATTTCCTGGACACTTACACTCTCCCAACACTAAACCAGGAAGAAGTTGAATCCCTGAAAAGACCAACAGCAGGCTTGAAATTGAGGCAATAATTAATAGCCTACCAACCAAAAAAAGTCCAGGACCAGATGGATTCACAGCTGAATTCTACCAGAGGTACAAGGAGGAGTTGGTACCATTCCTTCTGAAACTATTCCAATCAACAGAAAAAGAGGGAATCCTCCCTAAGTCATTTTATGAGGCCAATATCATCCTGATACCAAAGCCCGACAGAGATACAACAAAAAAAGAGAATTTTAGACCAATATCCTTGATGAACATCGATGCAAAAATCCTCAATAAAATACTGGCAAACCAAATCCAGCAGCACATCAAAAAGCATATCCACCATGATTAAGTTGGCTTCATCCCTGGGATGCAAGGCTGGTTCAACGTATGCAAAAAAATAAACATAATCCAGCATATAAACAGAACCAAAGACAAAAACCACATGATTATATCAATAGATGCAGAAAAGACCTTTGACAAAATTCAACAGTCCTTCATACTAAAAACTCTCAATAAATTCGGTATTGATGGAACATATCTCAAAATAATAAGAGCTATTTATGAAAAACCCACAGCCAATATCATACTGAATGGGTAAAAGCTGGAAGCATTCCCTTTGAAAACTGGCACAAGACAGGGATGCCCTCTCTCACCACTCCTATTCAACACAGTGTTGGAAATTCTGGCTAGAGCAATCAGGCAAGAGAAAGAAATCAAGGGTATTTAGATAGGAAAAGAAGATATCAAATTGTCCCTGTTTGCAGAAGACATGATTGTATATTTAGAAATGATTGTATATTTAGTATATTAATATATTTAGAAACATGATTGTACATTTAGAACACCCCATTGTCTCAGCCCAAAATCTCCTTAAGCTGATATGCCACTTCAGCAAATATCAGGATACAGAATCAATGTGCAAAAATCACAAGCATTCTTATACTCCAGTAACAGACAGAGAGCCAAATCATGAATGAACTCCCATTCACAATAGCTTCAAAGAGAACAAAATACCTAGGAATACAAGCGATGTAAAGGACCTCTTCAAAGAGAACACAAACCACTGCTCAGTGAAATAAAACAGGACACAAACAAATGGAAGAACATACCTTGCTTGTGGATAGGAAGAACAAATGGCCATACTGCCCAAGGTAATTTATGGATTCAATGCCATCCCCATTAAGCTATCAATTACTTTCTTCACAGAATTGGAAAAAACTGCTTTAAAGTTCATATGGATCCAACAAAGAGCTCGCATTGCCAAGGCAATCCTAAGCCAAAAGAACAAAGCTGGAGGCATCACACTACTTGACTTCAAACTATACTACAAGGCTACAGTAACCAAAACAGCATGGTACTGGTACCAAAACAGAGACATACACCAATGGAACAGAAAAGAGCCCTCAGAAATAATACCACACATCTACAGCCATCTGATCTTTGACAAACTTGACAAAAACAAGAGATAAAGAAAGGATTCCCTATTTAATAAATGGTGCTGGGAAAATTGGCTAGGCCTAAGTAGAAAGCTGAAACTGGATCATTTCCTTACTCCTTATAATAAAATTAATTCCAGATGGATTAGAGACTTAAATGTTAGACCTAAAACCATAAAAACCCAAGAAGAAAACTTAGGTAATACCATTCAGGACATAGGCATGGGCAAGGACTTCATGTCTAAAACACCAAAAGCAATGGCAACATAAGCCAAAATTGACAAATGGGATCTAACTAAACTAAAGAGGTTCTGAACAGCAAAAGAAACTACCATCAGAGTGAACAGGCACCCTACAGAATGGGAGAAAAATTTTGCAGTCTACTCATCTGACAAAGGGCTAATATCCAGAACCTACAAAGAACTCAAACAAGTTTACAAGAAAAAAGCAAACAACCCTATCAAAAAGTGGGCAAAGGATATGGACAGACACTTCTCAAAAGAAGACATTCATACAGCCAACAGACAAATGAAAAAATGCTCATCATCACCCACCATAAGAGAAATGCAAAGCAAAACCACAATGAGATACTATCTCACACCAGTTAGAATGGCAATCATTAAAAAAAATCAGGAAACAACAGGTGCTGGAGAAGATGTGGAGAAATAGGAACACTTTTACACTGTTAGTGGGACTGTAAACTAGTTCAACCATTGTGGAAAACAGTGTGGTGATTCCTCAAGGATCTAGAACTAGAAATACCATTTGACCCAGACATTCCATTACTGGGGATATCCCCAAAGGATTATAAGTCATGCTGCTATAAAGACACATGCACACCTATGTTTATTGCAGCATTATTCACAATAGCAAAGACTTGGAATCAACCCAAGTGTCCATCAATGACAGACTGGATTAAGAAAATGTGGCAAATATACTCCATGGAATACTATGCAGCCATATAAAAAGATGAGTTTGTGTCATTTGTAGGGACATGGATGCAGCTGGAAACCATCATTCTCAGCAAACTATTGCAAGAACAGAAAACCAAATTCCACATGTTTCACTCATAGGTGGGAATTGAACAATGAGATCACTTGGACACAGGAAGGGGAACATCACACACCAAGGCCTATTGTGGGGAGTGGGGAGGGGGGAGGGATAACATTATGAGATATACCTAATGTAAATGACAAGTTAATGGGTGCAACACACCAACATGGCACATGTATACATATGTAATAAACCTGCACGTTGTGCACATGTACCCTACAACTTAAAGTATAATAATATTAAGAAATATACAATGCATTATTATTTTTATTATTTATTATTATTATTTGAGATGGAGTCTCAGTCTGTCACCTGGGCTGGACTGCAATGGTGCGATCTCGGCTAATTGCAACCTCTTCCTCCCAAGTTCAAGTGATTCTCCTGCCTTAGCTTCCTGAGCAGCCCGGATAACAAGTGCCCACCACTATGCACAGCTAATTTTTTGTGGTTTTAATAGAGACAAGGTTTCTATTAAACCTTGTTGACAAGGCTGGTCTCAAACTCTTGACCTTGTGGTTTGCCTGCCTCAGCCTCCCAAAAGTGCTGAGATTACAGATATAAGCCACCTTGCCCAGCCTACAATGCATTGTTATTAACTACAGTGATCCTGCTGTGACTTATTTCTTCCAGCTAATTGCATTTTTGGTATCCATTGACTAATCTCTTTCTATCCCTATGCTTCCTACTCTTTTTAGCCCCTAGTGTTGCAGGACTTTCCCTTAGTTCAAATAAAAAGAGGGTTATTTGTCCCACAGCATGAAAATGTAGGCTAACAGGCAATTTAAGTGATAAGAGAGATACAGGGTTTTATTGGGTAAAAGGGAAGGAAAGGGAGAAACAGTGATGCCTGCAAGGGCCAAGTTCCTACTAGTGACTTCCTGCCTGACTGTTTCAATCACCTACTTCCACACAATAAGAGGAGGAGCCAGGCTCATCGCCACTGAAAATGGCACAATGTTCTGAGGCAGGAAATTAAAGAAAGAAATGAAAATAAAATTAAACTAAAAGCAAAAAGCAAGATTTTCTGTATTAGGCTCTCATGCCAAAAAGCAGTAACAGACACAGCCCAGGCCCAGGCAAGGTCCTGATAACAGTATCTAAGAGGTCAGGAGCCAAAAGAAGTATGTTCTAGAGACTCTCCCATCCCTCCCCATCATAAGGATAAGTAAAACAAAATTCCTCTTTTAGCCCTTTCTCCCCTCCCCATAAATATTTTACAAGTTTCATAAGTTCCTGTTTCTCCTTAGATGCAGCTGCAAGGTCACAGGCTATGTTAGAGATTATGAGACCTGTCACTCTTTAACTGTCTTTCTTCTGCTTCTGTAATCTTGCTTATAAAAATCAAGCCCTGTCTTTGTTCTAGGCTCCGCTTTTTGTATGCGAATCCACTGAGGCTGTGCACACCTTAATAAAAATCCTCCATAGCACTCATTTGGTCTCTCTGATCCTCTAATTCCTGCAACAGTTCCTGAGGCTCATCACAGGATTCATTGCTTCTAGTGTGCAGGCTGGTTGGAGATTCTCTGGAGAACCCCTTTCACCTGGCTAATTCTTTCCACTAAAGAAGTACATCTAACTTCCGTTAAAATAAAAATAAAAATAAAAATAAGGACAAAGACCAAACTTAGCTCCTTTCTATTGATGGAGGACACTGTATTCAGGAAGTGGCATCAGGCCTCTCTCAGAGGCCTATTTAATAGTCCCTAGAAGAGGAACATAAAGGGCCATCATTAGAGGCTTCAGTTGCATGACCATTTAGAGTTTTATAGCCTGAAGGCAAGAACAAACAAATCAGGTTGTTAGGAAACATTTATGAAAATGAAACAAAGGGGAGGGCTTCGAAGTACATAAAAGTTTCAAAGCACGTTAGCAGTTTGCATCAGGAAAGGGAGATCAAAAAGCTGACTAGCTAAAAACTTTACCCTTTTGCCAGTTTGTTGGGTTTCAGGGTTCCCTTTCCCTGAACTCAATTTTAAGCCAACCTGTTTAAGGTTTTGGGAAATTTACTCTTTTCAGTTTGAAAAATGCATCTGAGGGTAGTGTCCTGTATTGTGGTGACACAATTATTTAACTGAATAGTGAACTGGGGAGGAGAAAGTAAAAAAGAAGGCACTTTTTAAACTGCTAGAATTTCAGGATGCATTCAAAAGGGGTACAGACTGAAGATGAATTGATACCCTTGTAGAAGGAGGGAATAAGGCATCCTTGGTTTTCTTCTCTTCCTAGCAGATACCTGGGGTACATGAGGGAGAGATGGAAGAGCATCCTCTTTCCCTCATTCTTTCTTTTATTTCCAAGTTCCAGTGACCTTGGCAGGTGCTGCCTTGCGTGTTAAAGTGGCTTGCACACATGAAGCAGAGGATCCTAGGGGGTGAGAATTATCCACTCTTACCCATGTATGTTCTATCTCCCTGGCTTTCTATAGCCTTGGATACCCTAGACCTCATTTTTGCCATGGATACTAACATGGCCTTTATCCATGAAACAGGAAGCTTGGGGTTGACTTAATTGGCAGGAATTACTCACACTCACTGGGGCTCTGCCTTTTACCTCTGTTTCATCTGCCTCAGGATCCCTCAGGTCCATTTTTTCCTCTAGTGCTTTAAACCAGAGTTAGGAATTGATATTGGGGGAAAAAAATGTGTCAGCATGGAGTTGGGGAGGTGTCTCATAGATGCCTTATCATAAGCTGAATGCTAAGATCAAACTATGGAACTGAGTTCTCCTCCAACAAGAGAGAGAAACAGGTGTCTTCTGGCACACCCAAATAACTGATGGCTACAGATATGCTTGCTAGGATTTGGGTGCATAATCCTTAGTCTCAATTAGCTCCTTCAATGTTACTTTCCTAATAGGAAACCTCTGAGTTACAAGTAATCTATTTATTCCCATAACCTGGCAGGATTTTCAGGATAATTGCTCAGAACTAGGATATTGATGTAGGTTTTTACATTGCCTTTTTCTCTTGTTCTTTATGAGCTGTGGCCAGAGCCAGAGCTGATAGATTCACAGGAAGAAGCAGGGTTAGTTTAAAATATAGGTGAAAACTCCTGGCTAACACGGTGAAACCCTGTCTCTACTAAAAAAATATAAAAAACTAGCCGGGGGAGGTGGCGGGCGCCTGTAGTCCCAGCTACTTGGGAGGCTGAGGCGGGAGAATGGCATAAACTCAGGAGGGGGAGCTTGCAGTGAGCTGAGATCTGGCCACTGCACTCCAGCCTGGGCGACAGAGTGAGATTCTGTCTCAAAAAAAAAAAAAAAAAATAGGTAAAAACTTAGAAAATAACTAACAACGGTTGAAATTAATGACAAGGTAAGATAAGTTTTGAAACATAATTTCTATTGACTCCTTGTTTCGTTAAAACAAACAAACAAATTATATGACTGAGTAGTTTGCAAAATAGACCTTATACTTAGCCTGATAATTTGCATAGAGTGCTGCAATAATACCTATTCCTATATAAGGATTTGGATTAGGTTCTGATGAAAATCTGTGCCACAAGGAATCTCAGGAAAGACTTTTAAAGCCAAGGACAGTCATAGGTTTATTCTCAAATACCTGTGAGTTAGATAATCCTCTTCTCTTAAGGTCACAAAATAAACTGGGAGACCTTGGACCTGTTAGAAGGTGACATTCTTTACTGACCACATGTGTTGTTTCACTCTCCATGTCCATGTGTTCTCATTGTTCAGCTCCCACTTATGAGTGAGAACATGCGGTATTTTGTTATCTGTTCCTGTCTTAGTTTGTTGTGGGTGGGATGGCTCCAACTTCATGCATATGACTGCAAAGGACATAATCTCTCCTTTTTATGGTTGCATTATATTCCATAGTGTATTTTTACCACATCTTTTTTTAATCCAGTGTATCACTGATGGGCATTGTTTCCATGTCTTTGCTATTGTACTTAGTGCTACATTAAACGTATGGGTGCAGGTGTCTTTATAGTAGAATAATTTACATTCTTTTGAGTGTATACTCAGTAATGGGATTGCTGGGTCAAATGGTATTTTTGGTCAGGGGATTGAGATCATCCTGGCTAACATGGTGAAACCCCATCTCTACTATAAATACAAAAAAATTAGCCAGGCATGGTGGTGAACGCCTGTAGTCCCAGCTAGTCAAGAGGCTGGGGGAGGAGAATGGCGTGAACCTGGGAGGTGGAGCTTGCAGTGAGCTGAAATAATGCCACTTCACTCCAGTCTGGGCGACAGAGGTGACCGAGAGACTCCATCTCAATTTAAAAAAAAAAAAAAAAAAGAAAGAAAGAAAGAAAAAAAAAAAAGGAAAAAAGATTGTCCTGATTATCCAGGGCCTTCTTTGATTACATATAAAATTTAAAATAGGTTTCTTTAATTCTGTGAAGAATGTCAAGAGTAGTTTGATAGGATCATTAAATCTGCAAATTGCTTTGGGCAGCATGGCCATTGTTCATGATATTAATTCTATCTATCAATGAGGATGGAATGTTTTCCATTTGTTTGTGTCCTCTATTATTTCCTTGAGCAGTGGTTTGTAGTTCTCCTTGAAGAGGTCATTCACTCTTCTTGCTAGCATGTTCTCTCTGTAGCATTTGTGAATTGGAGTTCATTCATGATTTGCCTCTTTTCTTGTCTATTGGTGTACAAAAATGCTTGTAATTTTTGAACACTGATTTTGTATCGTGTCAGCTTGCTGAAGTTACTTATTATTTTGTGAAATTTTTTGGGCTGAAATCTTGGGATTTTCTAAATATACAATCATGCCATTTGCAGAGACAATTTCACTTCCTCTCTTCCTATTTGAATACCCTTTATTTATTTCTCTTGCCTGATTGCTGTAACCAGAACTTCCAATACTATGTTAAATATAAATGGTGAGAGACTCATCCTTTTCCCGTACCAGTTTTCAATAGGAATGCTTCCAGCTTTTGCCCATTTAGTATGATATTGGCTGTGAATTTGTCATAAATAGTTATTATTATATTATGTTCCATCAATGCCTATTTTACTGAGAGTTTTTATTATGAAGGAATGTTGAATTTCATCAAAGGCTTTTTCTGCATCTATTCAGATAATCATGTGTTTTTTGTCTTTGATTCTGTTTATTTGATGGACTACATTTATGGATTTGTGTATGTTCAACCAGCTTTGCATCCCAGGGATGAAGCTGACTTGACACAGAAGTGGGTGCCTGCTCATTCTTTTGCAACCTCTGACCTCAAGGGGCACTAAACATGCTGTTAGGATTGCTGCTATTTGGGTGTCAGAAAATCCCTGTTGGAGATTTTCACCCAGTTGGGCAACATGAGGAACAGAATGCATTTAACAAAACTCTTTGTTTCCTGATGGGGCGGGGGTTGGGGGGTATGCTTTCCTTGGGGAAAACCCACTCATCTGGGCTGCCCATATTCTTGAAAACTAATGAGTCTCTTCTGGTTTGCAGAGACTGTGGCTACCACTCCCCTATGGGTGCAGGCCCAGGGTGATCTGTGTTTTGTCCCTGAAACTCTGGCTAGTTATTGGAGTTCCTGCAGGGAAACCTCACCCAATGAAGAAAGATGTGTCAGGGTCAGGCCTGAAGAGGCACTTTGGCCACAGAATGCAACAGTCAATGTCTTGGGCAGTAGGTCACAAGTCTTGGGATCAAGCCCTCCATTCTCCCTCACTCAACAGGGGAAAGGCATAGCCTGGAGCTCTAGGGATGGGTGCCACTGTTCCTCCTCCCAGGGAGCTTAGCAAGTTAGACAGTTATGAGTCTTAGTGCTGGCTGCTCTCCCTTCCCCCAGGAGCTAAAGTGGCTTAGATAGCAGGCAATTTCAGCCATGGTGCTAGTCGCTCCTCCCTACTGGGAGTTCAGTAGCTTTAAGCAGATTCCAGCTGAGAAACCATTAAGAGTATGCTCATTCCGGAGTTGTGATGCTAGGCCCTGGTGGTGTGGGTTTGTGGGTGGGATATTCTGATCTGTGGGTTTCACAGTTCTATGGAAATAACACAGTTTCCCAGCTGGGTCACAGCCTCACTCACTTCCTCCCTTAACTGAGGGATTTGGCTCACACACCCCATGTGCCTCTCAGGTGGGACACTGCACCACACTGTTCTTCTTTCTCTCCCTGGGTCACACCATTCTCCTAGTCAGTTCTACAGAGAGAACATGGAAATCATGTTGCCATTGAAGTGTTTACAGGCTTATTATGCTTTGTTTTCAATGGGAGCATCTAAATGTTGCTGTCTGTAGTCACCAATCCTGGCCCCGCTCATCCATGTGGTAATTTTCAGGTGAATTTGTTGAGAAATCCAAGTAATTTGTTTCGTACTGGTTCTACTAATTTACATTCCTTCCAAGAGTGTGTTTTGTGCGGTTTCCACACTTCCTTTTTCTGTATGTTACTGGCAATAATTATTCTTTTAAAAAAGTAATATCCATCATTTTTCTTATAGATTCACTGAACTAAAGTGACTTGACATATTTCCTTATGGGTTTTCATGGCATTTATCTTATATATTTGATTGAAGTATGTCTGTCATTTTCAGAGAAATGTCTGTTTACATCTTTTGAACGTTTTTAGTTTTTTTTTTTTTTTTTTTTTTTTTTTTTTTTTTTTTTAGCTGTTGAATTTTATGTTTTATTTGTTCTTGGTATTAACCCCTTACAAGATGCATAGTTTTCAAATATGTTGAACGTTTGCTAGGTTGTCTCTTCACTTTATTTGTTGTGTCTTCAGTTGTGCACAATCTTCTTAGTTGGATGTAATCACCTTTGTTTATTTTCTTCATTCATTTTCTGGGTTTTTCAGAAGTCATCCAAAAAGTCTGCCCAGACAATCATTACAAAAAAAGTTTTTTGTGCCTTTTCTTGACTAGTTTTATAGCTTTTTATATCACATTAATATTTAATTCATTTTGATCAGACATTTGAACATTACTTAAAACAGAGGTCTAGTTTTCTGCTTCTGTATGTGAATATCCAGTTTTCTCATACATTGCATTGAATATACTGTTTTTTCTTAAGATGGTTTGATGTTCTCCTTTTCTCAAATCCCTTGTGAAAAATTAGTTGATGGTAGATGCATGGATTTATTTCTGAGCTCCTGTTTCCTCCACTTGTGTACGTTTGCTTTTATTCCAGTACTACTATGGCAGGCTGGCTCTCACTAACAAAAGATGACCCCGTAACAACTGTTTCAGTACTGACTGAGTTGTTCAGTTAAATATTACAAGCACAATATAAGCCAGTGCCCTTATACAAAAACTGGAATGTCACAAAAGCCCACTATGCATTTTGTGTTGGCCTTTCTCAGGCCCTAACACATGAAAAGTACCAAACAAATTCTTAACTATCTATTTAGGATAAAACAAGTTTATTGGAGATCTGGAAGAACTCCCAAACCTCCATGATTTAGCAGGAGACAAGATAAGAGTAATCATTCTGGCACATGGACCCATTCAGATTGAGTAAATTTACTGAGATTCCAGAGGAAGGTCTTCAGGACTTAGACCTTAGGTTATAGATTAAAAGAAGTTAATCACTTATATCTTTAGATGATTGTACACTACATATAGCCATATAACTTAGAAAGTATGTAAGCTCTGAAAAACTTTGCAATTTTGAGTTGGTCTGCTGATAATTTTCAGGCCTTCTCCTTGTAACCAGTTGCTGAAATAAAAACTGTCTTCCTTCCCAGTTGATCTGTATCTTGTTATTGTGCCATGAGAAATAGCAGCTTGAACCTCCGTTTGATCTCAGAACACTGTGATTATTACTTTTTTTTTACTATTGCTTTATCTTATATTTTTAAGTTGATTACTGTGATGCCTTCAGCATTGAGATATATGTATATATCACTTAGGTGTTACGAGATCTTCTGTAGTTTCATATAAATTTTATATATTTGGTAGAGTTCTGCAAATACTATCCGGGAATAAACTTTTAATTGATAGAAGACTATTATAAATTCACCTTTGATTCTCATTACTGATCTATATAAATTTTGTAATTATTTATAAGTTAATTTTGGTAGGTTGTATGCTTCAGTAATTCATAAATTTATTCCAGATTTTTAAATTTGTTTATGTATAGTTGTTCATAATAGTGTCTTATACTGTTTTTTATTTAGGTGGTATCAGTTATAATGTCTTATTTTCTATTTCTGTAAGTTTTGACTTCTGTCTTTAGTTAGGCAAGTAATTATCAATTATTTATACCTGTAAAAACCAACCCTTTTTTGTAACTTTGTGATTTTTATCTCTATTTGTATCTACTCTGATCTTTAATTTTTTCACTAATTTTTATTTACTTTGATTTCCTCCTTTTAGTTTCTCTACTATAACTTTAATTTTAACTGATAAGGCTATTTACTGCTATAAACTACTCTCTGAGTAATGTTTTAATGGTATCCCATATGTTTTTTAAATATTTTGTCTTCATATTTTTTTCTAGAGGTTGTAAATCAATCTATTCTGTTGTCTTCATTAGAACTGATTTTAGTTTTCCTATATGAGTGAGAAAATTCTGCATTTGTCTTTGTGTGACTAGCGTATGTCATTTAACAGTATAACCCCTGGTCTGTCTATGTGACTGAATGGGAAAGAGTTTTATTGTTTTGGTGAGTAAATAACATTTTTGAAGAATATTAATATTGCACATATATTTCACTTTTTCTTTGTCTGTTCCCCTGGTGATAGGATGATTTCCTGTCTGCACTATCATAAATAGTGCAATTAACAAGAAAATACAGGTATTCCTTCAATAAACTTATTTTTTTCCCTTTGGAGAAATGCCCAATAGTGAGGTTGCTATATCACAGGATACTTGTATTTTCAATTTTTAAGAAATTTCCATATTTTTATAACAGTTTTAATTATTCACATGCCCATCAGCAGTATATGTGTTCTACACATTTTCACCAGAGTATGTTATTTTCTTGTCTTTATAGTATCAACTATTCTCACTAGAGTAAGATGATATCTCATTTGGATTTGGGTTTTTATTTATGTAATAATTAGTAATGTTTAGCATTGTTTTACATCCCCAGTGACCATTCGTATGTCTTCTTTATAAAAATGTCTATTCACTTTCTTTTTAATGGAATTATTTGTTTGAAGCCTTTTAGTTATTTGGTTTTTATGTATATTATAGATACTACAGGCATATTCTATATCATGGTTCTTTCTGGAAAACATAAAGTCTCTATATGAATTGATTTCAAAAGAAATATATTAACTATATCAAATATTATGATGTTGTTATTACAAAACCCTAGTTTCAATTCAAACAGGACACAAAGGTGAAATTCCACATTATTATAAATTCCTTCTTACATTTCTTGAAGATAATAGCTGGCTGGAAATGTTTTATTTCTACAGTTCATTTCCAAGAAAAAGATTTAAAATTTTATAATTTACAACTTACAAACAAGTGACACTCTATACTGAAAATGATATCTTGTTAAGGTTTCCCATCATTGAAAAGGGATGAGGAGTACTCCATACCAACCCTTGTGCTGCACAGTTAAAATGTACAGATTCATGTTTCTCATTTTAAAATGGCTAAATCTTTTGAGTTTACTCTGTCAATCGAGGGTTACCTCTGACTTAAGTTGATGCGAAGATGAGAAGAAAATGGTATCTGAGAGACTGACCCCTGATGTGGTGTGCTAGATCTCTATATGAAAACTTGCTAAAATTTTGGACTGTTGCTGCTTCTTTGAACAATAATTGCTGCTTTGAACTTTACAGAACTGTTAGGTTAAATGTCTGATTTGCATATGACAATTACTTTCTTTCATATAGTTGTTACTCTGTCTTAATGTGCATAATGACATAGTAATATTTTGAATAAAGTACTCCAACCTGTTACTGCTAAATAAAACTTGTCTTATTGTTAGATTCGCCATATGCTTCCTTGATTCATTTATGGAAAACATATGCCAGTGGAAATATCACAGATAAGGTCACCACTTATCTAAAAGCAACCACCTTATGGATTGTCTTTCAGGTCCAACTACTTAATAATGTGGATACTGCCATCTCCTCATTTTAATGTTTTCTTTCTTGTTAACCTTGGTTTTAGTTGTAACCCAGGCTATACCATGTGACCTTCTAAAGCTTTGTGTTAATGGGTTAACAAAAGATATTAAAGAAAATAAAAATAAAATATGTCTCTACTATGTGAACAATATAAATCAACAGGCTGATGTAAAAATAATTGCTGGAAGGCTTGCACTGGACAAAACCCAGTTTAACTTGCTATTGCCAGCACTGCCCAGGAATGAGTTTATTGGTGAAAGTGCCTTAGAAGGAATCACCAGTGCTACCCTTGGTTTGTGTTTTTATATAGCATAGGGAATGATCTTCCTACAAAATGATGGACATATTTATACCTTAATAGCTATCAGATAGAAGTCTTATGCTTGATGGGGTATTTTATAACCTCTTTTTTCTTGCATAACAATGTAGAAATATGCCCTTTTCCTTACCGTTAAAGAGCCAAGAATACTTTGTTAGTAGTGTGGGATGACAACGCAAATCAAAATATTTGAAGAATATGAAATCTAAGGGTTGAGGTGTGACAATAGGAATAGAATTCAAAACTACCATTGGTCAGGCATCTGAAGACACTTTAATATGCATTGCAACGCACCACACATTTTTAAATTTTTGGCCGAGGCAGTACTTGTTATAAGAATTGCTCTGAATTATGTATTGCCCTAAATTGTCCTGAATTATATATAAGGAGATGACTGTATTGTTGCTGATACTACTTGTACATATGTCAACACCTCCAGAGAAATAAAAACTCAACTAGAAGGAGTAACTCAAACAGGCTTAGTGGTATAAGATGTGTAAGATAATTATCTTCTGGATGATAAGTTCAGATGGTTATACCAAGGGCTAAATGCTTTGTTTCATCGCAGAATCCTAGGTATTACTATTATAATCATAAGCACAGTGATTAATTGCCTGGCTACTAACATACTCATGACTTGTATCCATGCTTACATTGGACCAATGGCTAAGAAATACTAATGGTTTCCCAGTGACTGGGAGATGATTCGTTATTGAAGAGGGATAATGAATAGCATGCAGTCTCATGTCCTACACCGTGTTTCTCACAGCCTGGTCCACTTGGAAAAACAACCCCCTCCCCCACAGAAAGACATGAACTCCTAGGAATTACCCTTTCCAGTGTGAAGGAATGAAGAATTGCTATTACTCTATCTTAAGCAGACATGGATCAACAATGCTTCTATAGGAAGACCTTAATCAAAAGAGGATATATAATAATTTATGAGTTACATTTAATAATTCAAAAGTTAGTAGGTTTCCAAATTAATCAGCCTTAGTGTGTTTTCATGAGTCAATGGTGGCATACTGTCTTTGACTATGCAATCATGTTATAAGGACCTCAAATTGTTGAAATATTGATTAAAGTATAAGATGAGGGCAGTGAATAGAATGCTGATTTAAATTCAGAATAGTTGAACTGTAAAATTTTACTGACTGACTTGCACATAGATACTTCTTAGTCTGTGTGTTGCAATCTGTAGCTAATATTTGTAACCCCTGTATTGTACCTGTCAATGAAAGGAAAATTACTCTTGTATAAAAAGACCTCTCCAGCATTTTAAACTTCACCATAAAAACCTTTTGATTTTTGGTAGCCTCCAGTACTCTTACAATTTTCTTTCCCAGGTCACTCATCATGTTTGGCTTTCAATAAGCCTTTATAAAGTTATTTCTGCTCAATAATGTTAATTTTACTTGACATGGCTGTTAGAGAAAATACATAAAATGCCAATTTTTATGAAGATGCAGATAAAATGGAATGCATATATATGCATTACATAATGCATTATATAATAAGTATGTACAATATATATTTTGTGTGAGTGTGTGTGTGTGTGTATGAGTGTGTGTGTTTTTGAGAAGGTCAAGAAGCAAACCCACTATGAACAACTTATGGAATGTATTTAAGAAGCTGGAAATAACTAACACCTAATGTAGCAGTTGCTTGTCTGTGAAAACATTTTAATAAGAAAATCAGCATATTGCTCAGATAGCTGCACTCTTATATTCATAACATCTATATACATAGTTGCCATGATATAAAATCAACATATGTCAATCTATGAAATAGTTGATAAAATGTGTAGTGTATATTTAGAGTGGAATCTTATTCAGCCATGTGAAAGCGAGAAATTCTGTCACTTACAGCAAAATGGGTGGAAGTGAATGTCTTTATGTTAGGTGAAATAAGCCAGGCACAGAAAGACCATATGTTCTCACCCATATTTGGAAGCAAAAAAAAAAATGGGGTGGAGAGTTCTGTAGACTTCTATTAGGTTTGCTTGGTCCAGGGCTGAGTTCAAGTTTTGTATATCCTTGCGAATATTCTATCTCATTGATCTGACTAATATTGACAGTAGGGTGTTAAAGTCTCCAACTATTATTGTGTGAATCTCTTAGTCTCTTTGTAGGTCTCAAAGAACTTGCTTTATGAGTTTGGATGAATGAATTTGGATTTATGAATTTGGATGCTCCTGTATTGAGTGCAGGACTCAACCAAGGCAATGTTTAGTGTGAGTGTATATATTTAGGAGAGTTAGCTCTTCTTGTTGCATTGATGCCTTTATATGTCTTTTTTTTAATCTTTTTTGGTTTAAAGACTTTTTTATCTGATACTAAAATTGCAATACCTGATTTTTTTCTTGCTTTCCATTTGATTGGTAACCATATTCCTCCATCCATTTATTTTGAGCATATATATGTCTTTGTACATGACATGGGTCTCCTGAATACAGCACATTGATGGGTCTTGACTCTATCCAATTTGCCAGCCTGCGTCTTTTAATTGAGATATTTAGCCCATTTACATTTAAGGTTAATATTGTTATGTGTGAATTTGATCCTGTAATTATGATGATAACCAAATTCAGAGAATGTATATTCTTCTCAGAACCACACCACACTTATTCTAATATTGACCACACAGTTGGAAGTAAAACACTCCTCAGCAAATGCAAACAAATGGAAGTATAATAGTCTCTCAGACCACAGTGAAATCAAATAAGAACTCAAGATTAAGAAAGTCACTCAAAACTGCACAAGTACATGGAAACTAAATGACCTGCTACTGAATGACTACTGGGTAAAAATCCAAATTATAGCAGAAATAAATAAGTTCTTTGAAACCAACAAGAATAAACACACAATATACCAGATCTCTGGGACATAGCTAAGGCATGTTTAGAGGGAAATTTATAGTACTAAATGCCCACTGGAGAAAGCAGGAAAGTTCTAAAATAGAGACCATAACATCACAATTAAAAAGAACTAGAGAAGCAAGAGCAAACAAATCCTAAAGCTAGCAAAAGACAAGAAATAAATATGATCAGAGCAGAACTGAGGGAGATAGAGACATAAAAAATCTCTTCAAAAATCAATGAATTCAGGAGCTAGTTTTTTAAAAGATTAACAAAATAGATTGACTGCTAGCCAGACTAATAAAGAAAAAAGAGAACAATCAAATAAACATAATAAAAAATGATAAAGGGGAAATCACCACTGATCTCACAGAAATACAGACTACCATCAGAGAATACTATAAACATCTCTACACAAATGAACTTTCTAGTTGAGGAAACAGATAAATTTCTGGACACATACACACTAACAAGATCAAACCAGCAAGAAGTCAAATTCCTGTAGAGACCAATAACAAGTTCTGAAATTGAGGTAGTAATTAATAACTTACCAACCAGAAAAAAGCCTAGAACCAGATGGATTCACAGCCAAATTCTAGCAGCCACAAAGAGGAGCTGGTACCATTCCTTCTGAAACTGTTACAAACAATAGAAAAAAAGTGACTTCTCCATAACTCATTTTATTAGGCCACTATAATAGACCAAAATGTGTCAGAGACACAATAAGAACAACAACAACAACAACAATAATTCAGGCCAATATCCCTGATGAACGTCATTGTGAAAATCCTCAGTAAAATACTGGAAAACTGAATCCAGCAGCACATCAAAAAGCTTATCCCCCACAATCAAGTCAGCTTCACCCATGGGATGAGTGACTGGTTCGACATATGTAAGTCATTAACATAATCCATCACACAGACAGAACCAGTGACAAAAAGCACATGATTATCTCAATAGATGCAGAAAAGGCCTTTGATAAAATTCAACACCCTTCATGCTAAAAACTCTCAGAAAACTGGGTCTTGATGGAACGTATCCCAAAATCATAAGAGCTATTTATGACAAACCCAATATCACACTGAATAGGCAAAAACTGGAAGCATTCCCTTTGACAACTGGCACAAGACAAGATTGCCCTCTCTCAGCACTCCTATTCCACGTAATATTTGAAGTTCTGGCCAGTGCAATCAGGCAAGGGAAAGAAATAAAGGGTATTCAAACAGGAAAAGAGGAAGTCAAATTGTTTCTGTTTGCAGATGACATGATTGTATATTTAGAAAACCACATCATCTCAGCCTCATAGCTCCTTATGCTAAGAAGCAACTTCAGCAAAGTCTCAGAGTACAAAATCAATGTGCAAAAATCACAAGCATTTCTATACACCAATAACAGACAGTGAGCCAAACAGTGAGCTAACCCCCACTCACAATTGCTACCAAGAGAATAAAATACCTAGGAATACACCTTACAAGGGATGTGAAAGACCTCAAGAAGAACTACAAATCACTTTTCAAGGAAATAAGAGAGAACACAACGAATGAAAAAACATTCCATGTTCATGGATAAGAAGAATCAATGTGGTGAAAATAGCCATACTGTCATGCTATCCCCAACAAGATATTTTTGAATTTCTTCAAAGAATTAGGAGAAACTACCCAAAATTTCATATATGATCAAAAAAGATCCTGCATAGCCAAGACAGTCCTAAGCAAAAAGAACAAAGCTGGAGACATCACAGTACCTGAATTCAAACTATACTGAAGGGCTACAGTAACTGCACAGCATCATACTGGTACCAAAAGAGATATATAGAACAATGGAACAGAACAGAGGTCTCAAAAATAACAGCACACATCTATAACCATCTGATCTTTGACAAACCTGAGAAAAATAAGCAATATGGAAAGGATTCCCTATTTAATAAATGGTGTTGGGAAAACTGGACAGCTATAAGCAGAAAACGGAAACCAAACACCTTCCTTACAATTTATACAAAAATTAACCCAAGACAGGTTAAAGACTTAAATATAAAACCTAAAACCATAAAAACCCTAGAATAAAACCTTGGTAATACCATTCAGGATATAGTAATGGGCAAAGACTTTATAACCAAAACATCAAGAGCAATGGCAACAAAAGCAAAAATTGACAAATGGGATCTGATTAAACCAAAGATCTTGTGTGCAGCTAAAGAAACTATCAAGAGAGAACAGGCAATCTACAGAATGGGAGAATATTTTTGCAATCTCTCCATCTGACAAAGGGCTAATATCCAGAACCTACAAGAAACTTAAACAAATTTACAAGAGAAAAACAAACAACCTTATCAAAAAGAGGACAAAGGATATGAACAGACACTTCTCAAAAGAAGACATTTATGCAGCAAATAAATGTATGGAAAAGACTCATCATCATTGGTCATTAGAGAAGTGCAATTCAAAACCACAGTGAGATACCATCTCCTGCCAGTTAGAATGGCAACCATTAAAAAGTCAGGAAACAACAGATGCTGGAGAAGATGTGGAGAAATATGAACACTTTTATACTGTTGGTGGGAGTGTGAATTAGTTAAATCATTGTGGAAGATAGTGTGGTGATTCCACAAAGATCTAGATCTAGAAATACCCTTTGACCCAGCAATCCCATTACTGGGTATATACCCAAAGGATTATAAATCATTCTGTTACAAAGACACATGCACACATATGCTTATTGCAGCACTATTCACAGTAAAAAAGATTTACCACCATCCCAAATGCCCATCAATGATAGACTGGATAGAGAAAATTTGGTACATACACACCATGGAATATTATGCAATCATAATAAAGGATGAGCTCCCTTGTAGGGACATGGATGAAGCTGGAAAGCATCACTCTTAGCAAACTAACTCAGGAACAGAAAACCAAATGCCACATTAAACCTTTTTTCTTCCCAGTCTTTATCAACAGTTTGATACATTTTTTTGAAAAAAAAAAGTATACATGTATTGTATACATGTATACAATACACAAATAATTTTATGTGTTGTGAAAATTCCTACACATATCTATGATCACTGGCACATGACCTTTGCCTATATACATGTGGGAGTTGAAAAACAAGAACACATGGACACAGGAAGGGGAACATCACACACCGGGGCCTGTCAGGGATGGAGGGCTAGGGAAGGGATAGCATTAGGAGAAATACCTAATGTAGATGTAGACGACAAGTTGATGGGGCATGTGTATACCTATGTAACAAACCTGCATGTTCTGCACATGTATCCCAGAACTTAAAGTATAGTAATAATAATAATAACAACAACAATATTAATAATACCTAATGAGAAGACAACACCAAGGGCATGGAAAAGTGATCATTCGATAGAGACATTAGTGTGAATATCAGAAATGGGTCTTCATGAAAGTCTTCTTTCATATCATCTTCATATATCATATGCCAAGGAAGAGAAGGAAGAGAAGAGGTTAGACTTGCTGTGTCAGGGGTGGCAGAAGAGGAAGAAAAGTCACTTATAAAATCCCAGTGACATTTGAAGCCCATAGTTTTCAATGGTTGTATTCATCTCTTCTCACACTGTTGCAAAGAAATATTTGAGAAAGCATAATATATAAAGAAAAGAGGTTTAATCAACTAATTGGAAGCATGGTGTCATCTGCTTCTAGGCAGGCCACAGGGAGCCTTGACTCATGGTAGAAGGCATACCAGGAGCAGGCATCTTACATGGAAGGAACAGAACCAATGGGGTAGGGGAAGATGCCACACATCTCTGAAAAACAAATCTCATGAGAATTCATGATCGCCATGTTAGCACCAAGGCAGATGGTGTTAAACCATAATAAATCATTTTTGTTATCCGATCACCTCCCACTAAGCCCAGCCTCCAACAGTGGGGATTACACTGTGAGATTTGGGCGGGGACACAGATATAAACCATATCAATGGTCAACTGCCTTTGTACGTGAGAACAATATACATGTTGAGGTACCCAGGGCAGAATGCTGTGGTGTCCTGTCTCCACTAAATCCTAGTGCACTAGTGTTGAAAGGTGGGTCACAATAGGTCATTAAAGATCTCCCCTCATGAATGAATTAATGTTGCCATTAATAAGTCTTGCAGAAATTGATTCACTTTTGCTCTTTTTACAGGCAAGAACACAAAGTCTCTGCCCATCAGAGAGGCAGCTTTCTAGAAACCAGAACCTCTCCAGATGCTACTGATTTAGTCTGAAATTTCCCAGCCTTTGGAACTGTGATAAAATGCATTTTAAACATAAATTCCCCAATCTTCAGTATTCTTTTATAGCAGCAGAAAAAAAAAGATTTTATATACACATTACACATATGTATACTATATATAAAATATTATTTAAATACAGATAAGTTTAAATAAAATGCTCATATACTTTATTTAAGACACATTTATCATATATGTATTCTGTCCTCTGGATAACCTTAATAACCATCAATGTATCTTATGAATGTGCACTAAAACATTTCAAAGTATTTCTATAGCCACATGTATATAGGCAAAGGTCATGTGCCAGTGATTATAGATATATGTAGGCATTTGCACAAATATGTATATATACATATATACAATACACAAATTGCATTAGTCCATTTTCACACTGTTGATAAAGACTGGGAAGTAAAAAAGGTTTAATTCGACTTACAGTCCCACATGGCCAGGGGCCCTCAGAATAATGGTATGAGACAAAAGTCAATTCTTATATGGTGGTGAAAAGAGAAAATGAAAAAGAAGCAAAAGTGGAAACCCCTGATAAACCCATCAGATTTCATGAGCCTTAATCACTATCATGAGAATAGCCCGAATAAGACCAGCAAACCTCCGTGATTTCATCCCTGTGATTCCCTCCTACAACACATGGAAATTAATTAATTAATTTATGTTTTGCTCCACTTTTGGTTTAATCATAACCAGAAGTTTTTTGTTGTTGTTGTTTTGGTTTTTTGTTCTAATTATTCTTGAAGTTTTAAGGTACATGTGCACAATGTGCAGGTTTTTTACCTATGTATACATGGGTTGTGTTGGTATGCTGCACCCATTAAGTTGTCATTTACATTAGGCATTTTTCCTAATACTATCCCTCCTCCATCTCTCCACCCCATGACAGGCCCCAGTGTGTGATATTCCCCACACTGTGTCCAAGTATTCTCATTGTTCAATTCCTATATATGAGTGAGAACATGCAAGGTTTGGTTTTCTGTCCTTGTGATAGTTTGTTCAGAATGATGGTTTCCAGCTTCATCCATGTCCCTACAAAGGACACAAACTCATTCTTTTTTTATGGCTACATAGTATTCCGTGGTGTATATGTGCCATATTTTCTTAATCAAATCTATCATTGATGGACATTTGGGTTGATTCCAAGTCTTTGCTATTGTGAATAGTGCTGCAATAAACATACGTGTGCAAGTGTCTTTATAGCAGCATGATTTATAATCCTTTGGGTATATACCCAGTAATGGGATGGCTGGATCATATGGTACTTCTAGTTCTAGATCCTTGAGGAATCACCATACTGTTTTCCATAATGGTTGAACTAGTTTACACTACCACCAACAGTGTAAAAGTGTTCCTATTTCTCCACATCCTCTCCAGCACCTGTTGTTTCCTGACTTTGTAATGAATGCCATTCTAACTGGTGTGAGATGGTATCTCATTGTGGTTTTGATTTGCATTTCTCTGATGGCCAGTGATGAAGAGCATTTTTTAATGTGTCTGTTGGCTGTATGAATGTCTTCTTTCGAAAACTGTCTGTTCATATCCTTCACCAACTTTTTGATGGGGTTGTTTGACTTTTTCTTGTAAATTTGCTTAAGCTCTTTGTAGATTCTGGATATTAGCCCTTTGTCAGATGAGTAGATTGCAAAAATTTTCTCCCATTCTGTAGGTTGCCTGTTCACTCTGATGGTAGTTTCTTTTGCAGTGTAGAAGGTCTTTGTTTAATTATATCCTGTTTGTCTATTTTGTCTTTTGTTTCCATCACTTTTAGTGTTTTAGTCACGAAGTCCTTGCCCATGCCTATGTCCTGAGTGGTATTGCCTAGGTTTTCTTCTAGGGTTTTTATGGTTTTAGGTCTAACATTTAGGAGACTTTAACACCCCACTGTCAACATTAGACAGATCAATGAGACAGAAAGTTAACAAGGATATCCAGAACTTGAACTTAGCTCTGCAGCAAGCAGACCTAATAGAGTTCTACAGAACTCTCCATTCCAAATCAATAGAAGATACATTCTTCTCAACACCACATTGCACTTATTCCAAAATTGACCACATATTTGGAAATAAAGCACTCCTCAGCAAATGTAAAAGAGCAGAAATCACAACAAACTATCTCTCAGACCACAGTGCAATCAAATTAGAACTCAGGATTAAGAAACCCACTCCAAACCGCACAAGTACATGGAAAGTGAACAACCTGCTCCTGAATGACTACTTGGTAAATAATGGAAGGCAGAAATGAAGATGTTCTTTGAAACTAATGAGAACAAAGACACAACATACCAGAATCTCTGGGACACGTTTAAAGCAGTGTGTAGAGGGAAATTTATAGCACTAAATGCACATAAGAGAAAGCAGGAAAGATCTAAAATTGACACCCTAACATCACAATTAAAAGAACTAGAGATGCAAGAACAAACACATTCAAAAGATAGCAGAAGACAAGAAATAACTAAAAACACATGGAAATTATAAGAGTACTATTCAAATTGAGATTTGGGTGGGCCACATCATATTATTCCACCCCTCTAAATCTCATGTCCTCACATTACAGAATCAATTATGCCTTCCCAACAACCCAGAAGTCCACAATCCAAAGTTTCATCTGAGACATGGCAAATCCCTTCCACCTATGAGACTATAAATTTAAAAGCAAGCTAGTTACTCCTAGAAACAATGGGGGTACAGGTATTCAGTAAATATGGCCATTTCAAATGGGAGAAATTGATGAAAATAAAGGGGTTACAGGGCCCGTGCATGTCTGAAATCTAGTAGGGAAGTCAAATTTTAAAGTTCCAAAATGATCTCTTTTGACTCCATGTCTCATATCTAGTTCACACTGCTGCAAGAGATAGGTTCCCATGGTCTTGGGCAGCTCCACCTCTGTGGCTTGCAGGGTATGGCCACCCTCCTGTCTGCTTTTACTGGCTGTGGTTGAGTGCCTGTGGCTTTTCCAGGTGTGTGCTGCAACCTGTCAGTGGATCTACGATTATGGGGTTGGGGAACGGTGGCCGTTTCTCACAGTTCCACTAGGCAGTGCCTTAATAGGGATTCTGTGTGTGGGTTCTGAAACATCATTTCCCTTCTACACTGTCCTAGCAGATGTTTTCCATGAGGGCGCCACCCCTGAAGCAAACTTCTGCCTGGGCATCCAGATGTTTCCATTCATCTTCTAAAATCTAGGTGGAGGTTCCAAAACCTCAATTCTTGACTTGTGTACACCGAGGCTCAACACCATATGGAAGCTGCCAAGTCTTGATGTTTCCATTCTCTGAAGCTAGAGCCAAACTGTATGTTTGCCCCTTTCAGTCATGGCTGGAGTGACTGGGACACAGAATACCAAGTTCCTAAGCTGCAGACAGCATGGAGAAATGGGACCCAGCCCAAAAAAACCACTTTTTCCTCATGGGCTTCCAGGTCTGTGATGAAAGGGGATGCTGTGAAAGTATCTGACATGGCCTGGACACTTTTACTCATGGTCTTGGGGATTAATATTAGGCTCCTTGCTAGTTATGCAAATTTCTGCATCCAGCTTAAATTTTCCCCTGGAAAATGTGGGGTTTTTTTCTTTTCTTTTCTTTTCTTTTGCACAGTCAGACTGCAAATTTTCCAAACTTTTATGCTCTGCTTTCCTTATAAAACGGAATGCTTTTAACAGTACCCAAGTCATCTCTTGAAGTTTTGCTGTTTAGGAATTTCTTCTGCCAGATGCCCTAAATTTTCTCTCTCAAGTCCAACGTTCCACAAATCTTTATGTCAGGGGTGAAAATGCTGCCAGTCTCTTTGCTAAAATGTAACAAAAGTCACCTTTACTCCAGTTTACTTCCAACGAGTTCCTCATCTCCATCTGAGACCACCTCAAGCTGGAACTCATTATCCATATCGCTATCAGCATTTTGGGCAAAGCCGTTTAACAAGTCTATAAGAAGTTCCAAATTTTCCTGTATTTTCCTATCTTCTTCTGAGCCCTCCAAAATGATCCAACCTCTGTCTCTTACCCAGTTCCAAATTCGCTTCCATATTTTTGGGTACTTTTCAGCAATGTCCCACTCTACTGGTACCAATTTATTTTATTAGTCTGTATCCACAATGCTGATAAAGGCATACCCAAGACTGGGAGGAAAAACATGATTTAATTGTAGTTACAGTCCACATGCTTGGGAGGTGTCAGTATCATGTCAGTAGGCAAAAAGCACTTCTTACATGGCAGCAAAAAGAGAAAATGAGGAAGAAGCAAAAGTGGAAATGCTGATAAACCCATGATATCTCATGAGACTTATTTACTGTTGCAAGAATAGCATGGGAAAGATAAGCTCCTATGATTAAATTATCTTCCCCGAGTCCCTCCCACAACACATGGGAATTCTGGTAGATACAAGACAAGTTGAGATTTGGGTGGAGACACAGCCAAACCATATCACAAACACAGATGGCTAGGTACACATTTGAAGATATCTTATAATCTTGCATATAGCTAAATATGCACATCCCTACTATACAAATTAGCTATGACATCAAATGTGGTTTGTGATGCTTGTCAGCTTTGGCCTTATGAAAATATACCTGGGTGCATATACATATGCATCTGTGTGCATGTGTGTAGGAAAAGTCTAGGGTGTATACATTATGTGATTCATACTTAAGAAGAGACATTAAGTAACCATATATATTGTGGAGAAGCTATAGAAAGAATATTGGGAAGAAATAATAATTTCAGGTTTACTCAACCTGGAAATGCACAGTTATATCAATGAATAGAAACCTGAATCAAAAGTTGGCATATTTGCAGCCATATGTGTTGCACACAAGGTTCATACAGTGTGAAACTATTATCAAATCCAAGAAAGAAAAGTTTGTGTACACAGCTGTTATTTCAAAACTCAGAACTCAAATTTATATACATAAAAGAAGAAATTCAATGTAATATTCAGGTCTGCAGAAGGATAGTGTATATACCCAAGGAGGCTAAGTACCCTGGACATGAAAGATATGTTTGTACAACCAGAAAGTGTACATAGTTAAGCAAAGAGGAAGTAGGTCAGTGCTTATTGCCATAAGACCTGTGAAAGATATCTGAAAAGAAAGTTTGCCAAGCTTTGTACCTACAGGATATCTCAATTTTGTCTTCAGGAGAAGGAAGTCAGAATTTACACAACTGGAAATTTCATAGAAATACCCAAGTGAGGAAAAGAAACAAACAGGCCTTATAACATTGGAAATTGTATTGCATTGTCAAAGGAAAGTAATCAGACTTTACAAAGTCAGTTTTGTAGCATCTCTAGGCAACAATCAAGACTGTCAGGATGTACAGAGTCAGGAACTTACATCCTTGCCCAGGGAGTGAGATTGCGTTTATGTTGTGAACCTCAAATTAGTCACAAGAAAGAAGATGGACAGTATTTATACAGCAGGAAAGCTGAGTTGCACTTTATGGTCTATACCTTTGGAAATTTCATCCCATGTACAAAAAAGAATAATCAGCTGTACAGGTGGAGTGCTCCCATTCATTATATCTCCAGGGAGCTCCTATTTCCTATTCAAAGAAGAAGAAAGCCAAAGTTTATTTTGCCAAGTTTTCTGTATCCATAAACAAGAACTGATAGAGCCAGATTTATTATTTGAAGAGCATGTTTATGACCAAGGTAAGAGAGGTTAGGGTTTAGACAGCCAGAAACCTCATAACCATATTCAGGCAAAAGATGAGAGCCAGGTATGGATGGAACACACACTCATATTTTTAAAAATTCAGTCACATCTCACTGGGTGTAAACTTTCCATCCAAGTCTATGTAGAAAGACCATGGTATACACAGATTGGAAGCCTGCATTCATCCAAGAAGCACAAGTTCAGTATTTCTGCAGATATTAATTGTACTCCTTTATCAAAAAGAAGACAGCCAGATTTTTTTCAACTGGACAACTTGTATCCATTGGCAAGAGTTGAAAACATCAGCATGCTCATATTCAAGGAGCAATTCTGCAATTTATAAACTAGGGATGCTTAATCAATATCGAGGAAATAAAGAGTTCAGTGTCTATAAATCAGAAAGCTGACATTAATATGCAGAAAAAGAGAAGTCCATGATGTCTTTTCTTACTATTGTGCTACAATACAGTACTGTTTTGCCTACCTGGTTCTTTTAGTTCTTATAGACACATATTTTCAAGTGCGGATATTTGTTCATGTTGATGCTTCTGTAAATGGGAGCTGATTGCTGAAGTTTTCTATTTCTTATTTATTTCTTCCTATTGACTCTCCACATCCTTTCAGTTCTTCATGTTGAAATTATGTGTGAGTTTATCCATTCAAAAATATTGATATAGTTCTTTTCTTATTCTGGATGTAAGTTTTCTGGTTGTATAATGTATAAATGTCCTCCTTAACTCGTACGGACAAATATAATTTTCTGACAAAATGCAGCCTGACAGTAATTATTATTGGACATAGTTATGAAATTTTCAGCTAGATAAATATTGCATAAATCCCTTGAATATGGATACTGATTTGGTGGGAAGAGCATAGTAAAGGCAGTTTTATATTACCTGCATCATCACTTCCTTAACTCAGCACAGTGCTCAGAGAGAAATTGGCTATTTGGAAGAGAGTGATATAATGACCAAACTTTGGCTTGTACTCCAACATGTGCATGCCACAGATAACTGGGCAGGTTCTCATAGACCCAGACTCCAGACTGGTACCTAAACCCAAAGATGTCAGACACACCCTGGTACCAGACGTCACCCAGCCCCAGTCTTTAGGCCACACCTACAATCAGTCTTTGTAGGATACAGATAACCATTGGTAATCCTGAGATTTCAGCCTGACCCAGTGCCTTACCAGCCCTGGAAGCTTTTGTTATCAGAACCACACCATGATGTGTGCCAAGAACCTACAGATAGGGTGACTATTGAAAGGCTTTCCCAGAAAAGCCAGTCTGCAATTCTTAGAAAAATTATCTACTTCACCAAATGGGTGCACACCTATTTGTGACCACAGATATCAGGAAGAGTCAGGAAAAGACCGCATCACCAAGTGAAAATAAAGTGCTCATTACTCACCCTAGAGAAATGGAGATGTATACAATCTCTGACCAAATAGCATTGTTCAAATAACTGCTTTAAGGATGTCAGTAAACTATTAAAATAAAGAGAAACAATTTAAGGAGGAATTAAATAGGGAAAGCTGTAAGTGACCAAAAAATTTAACAGAGACTATAAGGTAATAAGAATAATAAATAAATCAGAAAACCTGAAGCTAAATGTATAAAAAATAAAATTTAAAATGCAACAAAAATCATCAATACCAAAATTAATCAAGCTGAGGAAAGAATCTGGTAACTCAAAAACAAGTTATTTCAAAATATATAGTAGGAAGAGGAAAGAGTAATAAAGAATGAAGAGAGATTATGAGATCTACGGAACAATATGAAGACAGTAATGACATTAATTATAAGAGAAACAAGAGAAGAAGAAAAAGATAAAATGGTAGAAATGCCATTTTTTCAAATGATAGCAGAAAACTTTTCAACTGGCACGAAATATAAATATCCAGATATATAAATATCAAAGTTTCCCAATCAGATTAATTTATCCAAGGCTATATTAAAATATTTTATAATAAAGCTGTCAAAATCCGTTAAAAAGACAAAGTAAATTCCAAAAGCAGCAACACAAAAAATAAAATAACATGTAAGGGAGTCCATAACAGCTAGCAGATTTCTCAGTAGAGACACTGCAGTCAGGAAACAGTGGAAGAACAATATTTACGTAATAATAATATAAGAAGGAGAGAAAAAAAATTCCCTACTAAGAATAATGTACACATAAAGCTTTTCTTCTGAAATAAAGAAAAGATGAAGTGTTTTTCAACCAAAATCTGAGTAAATTTATTGCCATCAGACCTATCTCATAAGACATGATAAGAGAGATTCAAATTGAGAAAGAACACTGCTTATTACATGAAAACATAAGAAAGTATAAACCTCACTGGTAAAAGCACTCAGCAAAATAAATAATATTCTGATACTACAATGGAGGTGTGTTAATAACATCTATCTTTGATGTAAAGAGACAAAAGGATTACAAGTAATAGCTGCATTACTCTGACAAGGGTAAAAATAACAAAATTATAAATTTTGAAATTAAAAAACATAAAGTTTATAAAATATGCAGGATGTAGAAGGCAGAATTAGTGCATGCACTGTCATTTGTTATTATTAAACTATGACAGCCATATACTGACTCAATAATTTTTAAATAAGTCTTGACTGCAGGGGACATATAAAAGGTTCAGTAAATACCATTACAGGAAAACATCAAACACACACAAATAAAATAAAATAAGAGAGGAAGAAAAAAAACAAGTTATTGGAAATCACATCCAGAAATATTCACATAGTAACATTAATAAGTTCTTATCAGGCAATAATCACTTTCAACGTAAGCAGATGATAACATTGTTCAGTCAGGCACCTATTTACCTTCTTAAGTAAACATATTTTAAAGTCTGTTTTGACAGATTAGAATTACAACTCCTGCTTTTTTTTTCTGTTTGCTTGAAACTATCAACAAAATAAATAGACATCCTACAGAATGGGAGAAAGTATTTGTAAACTGTGCATCTGACAAAGCTCTAATATCCAGTATTTTTAAGGAACTTAGACAAATTTTCTGGAACAAATGAAGTAACAAACAAACAATCTCATTAAAAACTCGGCAAAAAAACCTGAACCAACACTTTTCAATAGAAGACATATTTATGACCAAAGCAAATTCAAACAACAAAAAAAACAAAACAAAAAAATCACTGATCATCAGAGAAACATCAATCAAGACCACAATGATGTCCTATCTCAAACCAGTCAGAATGGTCATTACTAAAAAGTCAGAAGATACAGGATACAGTGGCTCATGTCTGTAATTCCAGCACTTTGGGAGGCTGAGGAGGGCAGATCACGAGGTCAGGAAGTTGAGACCATCCTGGCTAATGTGGTGAAATCCCTTCTCTACTAAAAAAATACAAAAAAAAAAAAAAATTGGCCAGGCCTGGTGATGGGCACCTATAGTCCCAGCTACTTGGGAAGCTGAGGCAGGAGAATGGCATGAACCTGGGAGGTGGAGTTTGCAGGGATCCAAGATTACTCCACTACTGCACTCCAACCTGGGTTATAGAACGAAACTCCATCCCCCCGCCCCCCCAAAAAAGGCAGAAAATAACAGATGCTGCCAAGGTTGTCAACAACAACAACAAAAAAAAGTGCTTTTACACTTTTGTGTAAACTAGTGCAATCATTGTGGAATACAGTATATATAGTATGACAATTTCTCAAAGACCTAGAGAGAGAAATGCCATTCAACCCAGCAATCCCATTTCTAGGTATATACCCCCAAAGAATAGAAAAGGTTCTATTATAAAGACATATGTACTCATTTGTTGAGTGCAGTACTGTTCACAAGAGCATATATATTGAATCAGTTTAAATTCCCATCCATGATTAATCAGACAAAGAAAATTTGGTGTACATATGCCTTGAAACACTTTTCAGCCACCAAAAAAAAAAAAAAAGGCCTTTGCAGGGACATTATTGGAGTTGGAGACCATTAACCAGAGCAAACTCACACAGGAACAGAAAAACAAATACCGTAAGTTCTCATTCATAACTGGGAGCTAAGTGATGAGAACATATGGACACATAGAGGGGAAGAAACCACACTGTGGCCTATTAGAGTGTGAAGGTTAGGGGGACAGAGACGATCAAGAACACTTACTAATGTGTACAAGGCTTAAAATCTAGGAGATGAAATAATCTCTACAACAAACCCCATGACACATGTTTATTTATGTAACAAACCTGTACATACTGCATACATAGCCCTTTACTTAAAATGAATGTAAAAATATGTAGCCTTTAAAGACTCAACCTGTGTTGCTTCAAGATATTTGTCTATAAAAACACAGATGTGAAGGGGTCCAGCCCTCCACACCTGTGGGCATTTCTAACTAGGTGGAACAAGAGACTTTAGAAGAGAAAGAGACACAGCATAAAGTATAGAGAAAGAAAAGCAGGCCCAGGGGACAAGTACTCATCATACAGAGGGCCCGCACTGGCACTGGTCTCTGAGTTCCCTCAGTATTTTTTGATAATTGTCTTTACCATCTTGGAGAGGGGGATGTGGCAGGACAATAGGGTAATAGCAGGGAGAGGCTCAACAGGAGAATATGTGAACAAATGTCTCTGTGTCATAAACAAGGTTAAAAAAAGGTGCTGTGCTTTGATGTGTACATACACAAACATCTTGGTGCATTAAAGAGCAGCATTGCCACTAGAATGTCTTACCTCCAGCCCTAAGGCATTTTTCTCCTATCTCAGTAAATAGAACATACAATCAGGTTTTACACTGAGACATTCCATTGCCCAGGGACTAATAGGAGACATGCCTTCCTCTATCTCAACTGCAAAGAGGACTTTTACTAATCCTCTTTGGCACAGACTGTTTATGGGTGTTGGGCTGGGGGATGGTCAGGTTTTTCCTTTCCCATGAGGCCATATTTTGGACTATCACATGGGGAGAAACCTTGGGCAATACCTGGCTTTCCTAGGCAGATGTCTCAGTGGCCTTCCGCAGTGTTTGTGTCCCTGGGTACTTGAGATTAGAGAATGATGATGACTTTTAACAAGCGCATTGCCTTTAAGTACTTGTTTAACAAAGCACATCCTGCATAGCCCTACATCCATTAAGAATTGAGTAAACACAGCACATGTCACTGCAAGCACAGGGTTGGGGGTAGGGTTACAGATTAACAGCATCTCAAGGCAGAATAATTTTTCTTAGTACAGAACAAAATGGTGTCTCTTATGTCTACTTCTTTCTACACAAACACAGTAACGGTCTGATCTCTCTTTCTTTTCTTCACACAGATGGCTGAGTGTGAACAAATAGAAGAAGGCCGTTATGCGAATGGGTATGAAAAAGCACAGAGGCAGCTGTATTTAGAGCAGACAAAATGGAGTTCAGGTGAAAAACGGTAATAGGCACATAGAAAGTCATTACATAAAGTATCAACACATTAAGATTATATGACTACTATAAATATATGTAGACCCATTGTTAAAACACGTGAATAAATACAGCAAGCACTAATAGATCTGAAGGGGTAAGTGGACTACAATACAGTATTGGTAGGGGTGTCCAACACTGCACCAAAATTAATGAACAAATTTAGCAGACAAATAATTCAACCTAAACTACTCTTTAGAACCAAACAAACCTAACAGTCATAAATAGAACATTGCATCAATCAGTCACAAAACTCTAGTATTTTCTGAACTGCACATGGCATATTCCCCAGGAGAAATTATATTCTGAAGTCAAAATGCAAGTATAAGCACATCTTAAAATAGAAACCATATCAAATATGTTTTCTCAATAAAATGGTACCAGAAAAGAAATTAACAGCAGTTCAAGGCACTTCTGAATCATTTCACAGCTACATTGAAATTAAACAAATAAAGGTATCAATATGTCAATAGAAAAAGTAATAAAGACGTATTTTTTTAAAAAATCAATGTCTACATCACTAAGAAACACATCGAATAAGCAACCTAACATTACCACAAAGTAGCAGAAATAAAATATTAGAATAGCAATAACAGAATTAGAAACTAGAAAGGCAATATAAAACATCAAGAAAATTAAGAGTAGCTTTATGGAAGAGAGAAGCAAAATTGTCACACCTTTAGGAAGGGTAACTGAGGTGAAAGACATAATTAGCCAAATAAAATATGAAATAAATAAGACATAACAACTAATACCACAGAAGTGAAGAAGATCTTAGGCACTGTAATTGACAACAACTGCAATTGCTAATATGTTTTGGTGTAAAGCAACTGCATACACAAGACAAATTGGATACTTCAGAAGAGAGTAATGTTTCTTGGCACGTACACTTACTGAGATTGAATGATGGAAAAATGAAAAAGCAAAGTCAATCAGTAATTAAGAAGTTGAATTAGCAATAGCAACTATATCATCCAAGAAGAGCACTGCATCTGATGGCTTCACAGCTGTATTTTACCAAATATGTAAAAACAACATATATCAATTCTGAAACTCATTCCCTCAAGAGTTAAAGATTAAAAATATTGAAACTCACTTTGTACCAGTTTGTTATCAGTTTATAATACCAATGTCAGAAAGTAAAGGCAAAATAAAAACTATAGGTGAATATCCCTGTTGAACACAAATGCAAAATTATCAAAAAATTACTAGCAAACCACATGAACCAACATACTAAAAAATTTCATTGTCTATCACCAAGTGGGATATATCCCAAAGGTGTAAGGATGGTTTAACACATGAAAATTAAATAATATCACAGTAATAGAATGGAGGGCAAAATTATATCATTATTTCCATATATAAGTGAGGCTAAAGAATAAATGTGCACTGATACACAGATACTCTGCCAGTCCAGCTGATTGTTCAAGCTGCTTACAGGCCCCAAGCTGAGTTCTGTAAACAGTTGCAACTTGACCTTCATCCACTAGTCATGGTTGCATTTATTCAGTAAGACTAATTAACAAATGTGGAGAGTAAACACTGCTAGAGGGTAAATATTATAAGCTCAATTCTAGGCTGTAATCCCAGCACTTTGGAAGGCCAAGGCAGGGGAATTATGAGGTCAGGAGATCAAGATCATCCTGGCTAACATGGTGAAACCCTGTCTGTACTGAAAATATAAAAAAAAATTAGCCAGGCATGGTGTCAGCTACCTGCAGTCTCTGCTACTTGGGAGGCAGAAACAAACAAACAAACAAAAGGCTATGTTCTGAAGCATTAAAAAAAACACCATTTGCGGATAATAAACGTCTGCTGACCTCTCGAGTAGGAGGCAGTAAAATACTGACCATAGGCCAAAGATTAGCCTTAAGCCTACATAACTAAAAACGTTAGTAAGATAAACTTTCCACATTCATTTGCACTTGCACCCTAATCTTTCTGGCTCCTGGAAAGAGACCCTGGCTGCCTTCAGCCAAGCAATCTGTAAGTATGCAAACTCTCAGGTTTTCCAAGACAGATTTTGACTATTACTGTAACTATCTTTAATCTTTTTCCCACCAGCCCAATAGAACCTCAACATTTCCCCCTTTTTTTGTTTTCTGCATCGTGTCTTTTTGATTGCTGAGTGCAGATACATGCAGCCACAGGTTTATCAGGAGAGGTGGTCACTGCTCTTATTCTGGCTTTGCATCTTAGAATTAGCAAATAACACAAAACAATGTTGAATACAATTAATAGCATTCTTTTCCAGTCAAAGAATGACTTTTAGTGTTACTTGGCATGTTAGTTTGATGTGTGCTGCTACTAAGGAACTCCACAGGGAGTATGTTAACTCCTTCCAGTCAGTTATATTGTTAAAAGCTGGAAGGGGTGTCTGCATAAGTATTTAAGAGATGAACTTAATAGAGTGTAGCAGGTATAGATATAGGCAGAGTGAGAAATTAAAATGAAATAAATTACCTGGAGGGAATGAGGCCTATGTCCAGAGCAGGAGTCATTCAGTTTTCTGAGTAATCTTCTTCAGCATTCTGTCCAGGGCCTGCATTGACTTAGCAAGTTGCATTGTTTGAGGCTGCAGGTCCTGCAGGGTCTTTCTCAGGCTGGCTCAAGTTTTTTCTTCTTTCTCTCCTTTGATGATGACATAATCTCCAGGCCGGTGTTGGAAATTCTACAAGTGGTTCCTAGGCTAAGGGAGTTTGTACAATCTTTAAAGAGCAGGTTATTGTTTTAAGAAAAACTTGTGCTTTATTTTAATCTCTAGGATACAAAAAAACTGAATACCTTTTTAAGTTTAACCAATATGTTTACATATATAATCTTTTTTTACGATTACAACTTGCTTAGACCTTCAAAACAAAGATTATATAATATTTCCTGCAGAAATTCCTTTTTGTAACATTCTCAACGACTTTTACAACCTTTGACATGCCTTAACTTTTGAATTTTCTTTTATAACTTTCCTTGCTAAAGATGCATTCTTTTATCCGTAACTTTCTTAATATATCTCTCTCTCCATCCTGCTTTGTGTTTCTCCTTAGTATTACTTTCTCTGTCTCTCTTTGATATTTTTGAATCTATTTCTTACTCATTCTTTCCCTTGAATTTTCTCTTAATTTTTCCATCTCTGTCTGATTTTGGAAGTTAAGTAGGGTTATTCTCTTCATTTCTCATACTGGGTTGTGTTCTTAGCCATGCCATGGTATGGTTTGATGCATCATGCAGGAATCTAAAGAGGACCTAAGGGAGTGTGAACATAAACATACCCTCTTCTTCAATTTAATAATGCACTAGAACTACGTTATATAAATTAAATGAGTGTTGGTAGCAATGGATGTATGTACATATCTTAGTTATCCAAATACAGGGATGTGTGTAATATCTGTTTGCCACAACTGATTACATTCCAGTCCTCTAGAGTTCACACCTCTAGAAGGAGGGGATATTCCTGTGAGCTTGTGTCTGGAATTGGTGGATTCTTGGTCTCGCTGACTTCAAGAATGAAGCTGTGGACGCTTGCAGTGAGTGTTACAGTTCTTAAAGATGTGTCTGGAGTTTGTTCCTTCAGCTGTTCAGATGCGTCCAGAGTTTCTTCCTTCTGGTGGGTTTGTGGTCTTGCTGATTTCAGGAGTGAAGCTGCAGACATTTGCGGTAAGTGTTACAGATCTTAAAGGTGGCACATCTGGAGTTGTTTGTTCCTTCTGGTGGGTTTGTGGTCTTGCTAGCTTTAGGAGCAAAGCTGCAGACCTTCGCAGTGAGTGTTACAGCTCATAAATGCAGCACAGACCCAAAGAGTGAGCAACAGCATTTATTGTGAAGAGAGAAAGAACAAACTTTCCATAGTGTGGAAGGGGACCTCAGTGGGTTGCCACTGCTGGCTCAAGTGGCCTGCTTTTCTTCCCTTATCTGGCCCCGCCCACATCCTGCAGATTGGTCCATTTTACAGAGAGTTGATTGGTTTGTTTTACAGAGAGTTGATTGGGTAATAAATATCTTTCAGAATCAATTGACCCTCAAGTGATTCAGGTGACAGGGGAGTATATTTTCTTAAGGCCTCACGCAGCAACTCAAGGAAGGATTTCCTTCCTTTCCTTGAGTTATGGTGGACATCACTGAATAATTCATAGGCTTTTTCCTAATTCTCCTTAGTCTTTCTAGAACACAGGTCAATAGTTGTTTACAACTTCAGTCCCCATGATTTGAGTCACGGTCCCAGTGGGGATCCATACTGGGGATGGCTTGCTGAACTGTAGGGAATTCATCCCTTTCTTTGGCTGTCATTATATCATTCACTTGATTAATATACCAGGTAACTCCAACTCTCAGCCTGCAGCTAAAGCTGCATTCTTTTCATTGATCTAACAGTAGCATGACATCTTTCCAAGTGAGGTCGAAGATTTGCCCTAGACCCTGTAGAACATCTATATACCTATCAGGATCATCCAAAAACTTCCTCAGGTCTACCTTGATCTGCTTTAAATCAGAGATGGAGAAAGGGATGCATACCTGGGTTGGGTCAAATTCCCCTCCCCTACAGCTTGAAGGGGACATAACGAATAGCCCAGGCTGATGATTGTGGTCCTTTGGATATTTCTTGTCTTGTGTTCTTCTGGGAAGGGGAGATTAGAGGAGTCTTATCATTAATAGAAAGGGGAGTTATAGGGAGGTTAGGATATGGGAGTAAGCTGAGAGGTCCTCCTGTGTGATGTAAATTGCATGCTTTGCATAGTTGTGTATACTCTTTCAATGAAAAGAAAGCTTGGACATAAGGTATTTCACTCCATTTATCTCCCCTCTTACAGAAAAGGTCAAGCTGCAGGATAGTATTGTAATTTGTACTTCCCTCAGATGGCCACTTTTCCACATCAAAGAGAGAATATTGGGGCACAGCCATAGGGAAGAAAAAAATGAGCTGCCTTTTTTTCAGTGTTTGTGGGTCAAATTGGTCTCAGTGGCTTAGGATGCACTTCAAGGGTGAGCCTGTTGATGCCTGAGTGTTTCTCTTCTGAAAGACAAAATGCCCATGGTTTTGGTTTGTTTTGTTTCTCTCCCTGCCCAAGAACCTGCAATTGTCCCTGGACCCTGCTGATTGGAATAGTTGCACTCACTGACACAGCAGCAGAAACAATCCTTGCCCAAGAACCTACAATGGTCCCTGGACCCTGATGATTGGAAGAGTTACACTCACCGACGCAGCAGCAGAAACACTAGTTTTCCTCCAATACTACAAGGAGGACTGAGGAAGGTTGGATTTAGTGGCCCTTACTGACACATTCTCAAAAACCTGCACCCTTGCCTGTACTCCTAGACCACAAAGAGGACTGAGGAAAATCCAATTTAGTGGCCCTTACTGACGCATTCTCAAAAACGTGTTAGAGTTCTAAGCATTCTCCTTTTAGTATTGGAACCTTACCTTTGTCCTATAAAGATGTTATGCCCCAAAAATGAAGTGAAGGGCCATACCCTGAGGGAGGGAAGTGATCTCCAGGGTTGAAAGAGTGACACCTTTTATCCTCACTTGTATGAATAGGAAGGATAAAATTTCTCAGGCTTCCCAAATCCTAGCTTCAGGAATAGCTTTTATTAGGCCTGCTAGTCTGAGGAGGGATCCTAAAATTCGATAGTCTCCTCTATGGTGGGGCTTTCGGCAAAAATTATGTCTTTCTGATTAATGAGCCCAGATGCCAAAAGAAGGTAACAGAGTCCTGAAGTTTATACCAGAAATCATTCTTATAGAAGAAACTAGAAAATCACCAGAGAGAGGGAGTGGTTTGTAGAAGTGAAGCTAACCTCAGAGAAGAGACACAAGAGGAAGTTTGTCAGGCAGGCATTAGGATCCAGGGTGCAAAGGTCAGGACAGATGGGCGAGTCTCGCTTCTGTGCTTTGCCTTTGAGAGTTCTGCTCATGACCGTAGGGTCAACCCACCTGTTGTCAGGACCCCGGAGCTGAATGGCTTTCTTCTCTGTTGACCCTTGGCTAAGCCCAGAAATATGGGAAAAGCAGAAGCTGGTTCCAGACAAACCAATGCTCCCAACTCCAAAGAGTTGTGGGTAGTTAGAGAGCCTTTTCCTAAAAAGTCTGGCACCCATGTCTTTAGTCCAGTGGCTGTGCTAGTTGCTTTTAACTGGCCGACAGGTGCCCGATATTTAGCTCCTGAATTCTAAGGAAAAATAGGACAGAATAGCAAGCAAAAGGTGTCCAATGGTACTCACTGCTTGGTGATAGGTGATGGCAATAGGTGATAGTCCCTTCATGGTCGCCAAAATGTGTCCAGAATTGGTGGGTTCTTAGTTTCGCTGACTTCAAGAATGAAGCTGTGGACCCTTGCAGTGAGTGTTACAATTCTTAAAGATGATGTGTCCAGAGTTTGATTCTTCACATGATCAGATGTGTCTGGAGTTTCTTCCTTCAGGTGGGTTCATGGTCTTGTTAACTTCAGGTTTGAAGCTGCAGACCTTCACTACAGCTCTTACAGGTGGCACATCTGGAGTTGTTCATTCCTTCTGGTGGGTTCGCGGTCTTGCTGGCTTCAGAAGTGAAGCTGCAGATCTTTGCAGTGAGTTTACAGCTCATAAAGGTGGCATGGACCCAAACCCGTGCTGGCCTGCAAGCTCAGCATACAACCCTGGCTCCCACCCATACCTCTCCCTCCACACCTCCCTCTGAGCAAAGGGAGCCAGCTCCATCCTCAGCCAGCCCCAGAGACGGGCCCCACAGAGCAGCAGCAGGCTGAAGGGCTCCTTGAGCACAGCCAGGGTGGACGCCAAGGCTGAGGATGTGCTGAGAGCAAGCAAGGGCTGCTAGCACATGGTCAACTCTCAAGCTGACAATCTGGGCATTATATGATAATTTGTTTAGCCGGCCTTATGGTAAGTTGAATTTGTTTAGATAAATTTCTCCAATTTTGGTGGAAAAATTGGTGCGATTGGGGTGTTTGGTCAAGCAGTTATGTCATAATCTGAAGGTCTGCTTGTTCATTGCCATAAGCCAGTGGTACAGGCAGTGAGCTGTGGGCTCAAATGTGTGTAATAAAAATGGCACGTGTATGTTAATTTAGCAATTGTGAAAGTCGAAGAAAGAGACATAATTAGGGCTTTAAAGTTTTTAAATAAATAAGCAGAGTAATCTTAGCTCTCTGAGTACTAGGCAAACCTAGATGGAGTGAATTGTTTGGTCTCTACCAGACTGCCAGTTTTACATGTTTACCAGACCTATCAGTAAACAGTGTTAAAGCATTAGGTATGGGGAAGTAAACTGTTTTTGTAGACAACTTTACCAGAGTATGAGATAAGAAATGTAGGAGTTTGCTAACAAGGAGCACATGCTCTATTTGTCCTATGTAATCAAAGAAAAGTATTTGTAGATTTATTGACAAAGGTAATACGTTTCAAATTGCTTTTTACTTAAAAGAATCCTGATGACACCAGAGTCATAACCTAGCAACTGATTGCAACATTTGTGACTGGAATAAATGACTTTAGTAGTTAACTGGGTATAGGGAGACAGTGTTTTAGTCCCAGTATGTAAGCCAAAAACCCATTATATGAAGCATAACCCAGGGGTCATTTGCCTAGTAACACTGTATGGGAGTGTTTGGTGGGAAAGATGAACAACTGAATTGAATACTGTGAATCACTGAGATCTAGCTGCCTCTGAGAGAGGCCGTTATTGATTTCCTCAATTTCCCTTTTTGCTGCAGGGATTAAATATCTGGGAGAATACAGGGCTGCATTGTCCTTAAAGAGAGAAAACAGGTTTTGTAGTTTATCAGTAGAAATTTTTGAAGTGGGATATAGTCAGTTAATGTCTCCTAGTAATTTTTGATAATCATTTAAGGTGTATAAGTTGCTAGTAGTTAGTTTAACTTTTTGAGGTCTTACTGACAGAGTGGTTAAGAGATATCCAATGTATTTCCTAGGAGAAGACATTTGTACTTTTTCAGGTGCAAGGACTAAATTGTTTAACTTTGTAGTATTTATGATGGAAGTAAACAAATTTAAACGTATTGGCTCCGTTAGGACTGTATTAGAATATTATCAATAAAATGAATAGTTTGACAGTCAGGAAATTTTTTTCCTACTAGTGAGCAAAGCTTGATTTATACGATTGTGAAACATGGTGGGACTGTAGCTTTCCTTGAAGCACTTTCCAATGAAACTGACAAGTTGACTTTTCATTATTAATGGGTGGTATTGGCCAGGCATGGTGGCTTATGCCTATAATCCCATTACTTCGGGAGGTTGACTTGGTCAGATCATGAGGTCAGGAGATCAAGACCATTCTGGCTAACACGGTGAAACCCGACTCTACTAAAACTTCAAAAAATTAGCCAGGTGTGATGGTGGCTGCCTGTAGTCCCAGCTACTCAGGAGGCTGAGGCAGGAGAATGGTGTGAACCCAGGAGGCAAAGCTTGAGGTGAGCCGAGATCACGCCTCTGCACTCCAGCCTGGGTGATAGAGTGAGACTCTGTCTCAAACAAACAAACAAACAAAAAAATAGTTGGTATTGTAAATGCAAATTTTTGTTTGTTGTGTTCTGCTAGATGAATTTTATAGAAACAATCTTTTAAGTCAATAACAATTACAGGCCAATCTTGAGGAATCCCTGTGGGGAAGGATAATTTGCTTTTAGTTTTTCCTAAACTGACTCATGGGCCTTCTGTAATGACTGTCCTCCTAGGGGTTACTGTTTTATTTAAATTGAATTTGGAGAGATATAACAACAGTGGCTTTTATTACAAAAAGGTCTTTCAAATTCTTTCACTTTATTTAAATCTTATCAAAAAATTATAATCTGGGATGTTGCTAGTAAGCAAGGAGCATGTGAGATTTTGCTGTGGGTTGCCTGCAGAGCTAGAGATCCAGCCAATTGGGTCCCGGAGCGGAGGCTGCTTTACATTTGAAAAGGTGCCACTTTTTTACAGTGCCATTTTTCCTCTGTGCCAACTCCCTCTCCCCAACTCCAGGTGGCTGTTGCTGACCAGGGTGCATCTCCACTTAGACAAACTCTGTTGCAAGCACTTTTTGCCCCTTCATGGCAGACTAGCTCTAGCAGTGGCTTGGCTTTGTTCTTGCTGCTGTAGTGTGGGTGGAATTTTCCTTCCTACTTAGTGTTCACTTGGCTGTGGGGCTTTGGCTTCTAATAACTTTTGTTAGTCGTTTAGGTACCTGATCACTTTGCCTATCTTGGATTACTGGGCAGGGTAAGAGCTCCCCTTTTAGTTCTGCCTGCTTAAGACAGAGACTGATAGCTGTAGCGTATCCTATATCTTTTTTCTTACCTATTGGAAGAGGAGGCTCAGGTAAGACATCTGTTTCCTCTTTGTTATTTCACCCCAATGATACTAAAGCTGAGGGAAAATGATGTGATAAGCCAGGTTACGTTTCCTCCTCCTGTCTCTTTTCAGGCTTTTTGTGTAACAGAGCCAGGACTGTTTTAAAGACCACAATATTATATCTGTTACCGGTCTGGGTGACCACAAGGTGACACAATTGGCATGCCAGATGGGACAATTCTTGGTAACCACAAAGGGACCATCACCAAGTGGTCCCTTCGGACCCCTTTCCCTTGCTATTCTGTCCTATTTTTCATTAGAATTCTGGGACTAAATACCAGGCACCTGTCAGCCAGTTAAAAGTGACTAGCGCAGCTGCTGGACTAAAGATATGGGTGTCAGGCTTTCTAGGAAAGGGCTCTCTAACTATCCCTGACTCTTTGGAGTTGGGTGCATTGGTTTGCTTGGAACCAGCTTCCACTCTTCCTGTACTTCTTGGCTGAGCTGAAGATCAACAGAGAGGAAAGCTAGTCAGCTCTGGGGTCCCCACAAAAAGTTGGTTGACCCTGTAGCCATAAGTGGAACTGTCAAAGTCACGTCGCCCAAGTGAGACTCGCCCATCTATTCTATCTATACTGACCATTGCCTCCTGGGTCCTAACACCTGTAAGACAAACTTCCTCTTGCCTTTCTTCACTGAGGCTCATCCTGTTTCTAAAAACCACACCCTGTCTCTGGTGCTTTTCTAGTTTCTCCTATAAGAATGATTTATAACATAAACTCCAGGACTCTATTCCCTTTTTTAGGCACCTGAGCTTACCAATCAGAAAAGCATAATTTTTGCCCAAAGCCCTATCAGGATGGGGCTTATCTGGAATTTTAGGATCCCTCCTCAGACTAGCAGGTCTAACAAAAGCTATTACTGAAGCTAGGATATGGGGTGCTTCAGAAATATTATCTTTTCTATTCACATGAGGACAAAATGTATCATTCTTCCAACCCTGGAGATCAATTCCCTCCCTCAAGGTATGACCATTCACTTCATTTTTGGGGAATAATGTCTTTATAGGATAGGGTTAAAGTCCCAATACTAAAAGGAGAATGCTTAAGACTCTAACAGATTTTTGAGAATGCATCAATAAGGGCCACTAAATCCGATTTTTCTTAGTCCTCTTTTGTGGTCTAAGAGGAAAGGCAAAGTTGCAGGTTTTTGAGAATGCATTGGTAAGGGTCACTAAATCTGAACTTCCTCAGTCCTGTTTTTGTCTGGGGGAAAGCTAGTGTTTCTGCTGCTGTGTCAGTGAGCACAACAATTCCAATCAGCACGGTCCAGGGACAGTTGCAGGTTCTTAGGCAAGACGTGTTTCTGCTGCTGTGTCAGTGAGTGCAACTCTTCTGAGCACCATGGTCCAGGGACCATTGTGGGTTCTTGGGCTTTGGTTGGAGGGGGCGGGGGTTGAAAGAAACCAACCAAAACCATGGGCGGTTTTGTTTTTCAGATGGGAAAAACTCAGACATCAATAGGCTCACCCTTGAAATGCTTTCTAAGCCATTGGGACCAAATTGACCTGCAAAACCTGGAAAATAGGCAGCTCACTTTTTTTCCATGCTGTGGTCTGGTGCCAATATTCTCTCTCTGATGGGGAAAAATGGCCACCTGAGGAAAGTGCAAATTACAATACTATCCTGCAGCTTGACCTTTTTGTATAAGAGGGAAGGCAAATGGAGTGAAATACCTTATGTCCAAGCTTTCTTTTCACTGAAGGAGAATGCACAACTATGCAAAGCTTGCAATGTACACCCCACAAGAGGACCTCTCAGTTTACCTTCATATCCTAACCTCCCTATAGCTCCCCTTTCTATTAATGATAAGCCTCCTCTAATCTCCCCTTCTCAGAAGGACACAAGAAAAGAAATCTCCAAAGGACCACAGAAATCCCCAGGCTATCAGTTATGTCCCCTTCAAACTGTAGGGGGAGGGGAACTTGGCCCAATCTGGGTATATGTCCCCTGCTTCCTCTCTGATTTAAAGCAGATCAAGGCACACCTGGGGAAGTTTTCAGATGATTCTGATAGGTATAGAGATGTCCTAGAGGGTCTAGGGCAAACCTTTGACCTCATTTGGAGAGGTGTCATGCTCTTGTTAGATCAAACCCTGGCCTTCAATGAAAAGAATGTGGCTTTACCTGAAGCCCAAGAGTTTGGAGTTACCTGGTATCTAAGTCAAGTAAATGATAAAATGACAGCCAAAGAAAGGGATGAATTCCTTACTAGTCAGCAAACCATCCCAGTATGGACCCCCACTGGAAAGTTGACTCAGATCATAGGGACTGGAGTCTTAAATATCTGCTGATGTGTGTTCTAGAAGGACTAAGGAGAATGAGGAAAAAACCCATGAATTATTCAATGATGCCCACCATAACTCATGGAAAGGAAGAAAATCCTTCTGCCTTCCTTGAATGGCTATGGAGGCCTTAAGAAAATATACTGACCTGTCACCCAACTCACTTGAGGGTCCATTGATCCTAAAAGATAAGCTTATTGCCCAATCAGCTGCAGATATGAGGAGAAAGCTCCAAAAGCAAGCCCTGGGCTCTCAATGAAATCTGCAGGCATTATTAAACCTGGCAACCTTGGTGTTTTATCATAGGGACAAAGAGGAACAGGCCAAAAAGGAAAAGAAAGATTACAGAAAGACCACAGCCTTAGTCATGGCCCTCAGACAAACAAACCTTGGTGTTTCAGAGAGTACAGAAAATGGAGCAGACCAATCACCCATTAGCGCTCCTTACCAGTGTGGTTTGCAAGGACACCTTAAAAAAGATTTTCCAACAAGAAACAAGTTCCCCGACAGCCATGTCCACTATGCCAAGGTAATCACTGGATGGTGCACTGCCCCAGAGGATGAAGGTTCTCTGGGCTAGAAGGCCCCAACTAGATGATCCAACAACAGGACTGAGGGTGCCCAGGGCAAGCATTACCCTAACTGAGTCTCAGAGAATTTTAACCATTGAGAGCTAGGAAATTGACTTCCTCCTGGACACTGGTACAGCTTTCTCAGTGTTAATCTCCTACCCTGGACTGCTGTCCTCAAGGTCAGTTTCCATCCGAGGAATCCTGGGGTGGCCTCTAACAAGGTATTTCTCCCCTCTCCTCAGTTGTAATTGGGATACTTTGCTAGAGATAGTAAGTATGCTTATCTAATCTTACATGTCCATGTTGCAATAGGGAAAGAAAGGCAGTTCCTAACCTCTGTGGGAACCCACATTAAATATCACAAAGAAACCATGGAGTTATTGTACACAGTGCAAAAACCTAAGGAGGTGGCAGTCTTACACGGCCGAAGCCATCAAAAGGTGAAGGAGAGGGGAGAACACCAGAATAGGTGTCTCGCGTAGGCAAAGAAAAAGAGCAGAAAGGAAAGAAAGAGACAACATCAGAGAGAGAGAGAGATGAAGAGACAGAGATGAAGAAGGAGTCAAAGAGAGAGACAGAGAGAAGAAGAGAAAGAGGGACAGAAAGTCAGAGAGAGAAAGAGATGAAGAGAAAGTCAAAGAGAAAGAGATATACAAAAAGTCAAAGAGAGGAATAGAACAGACAAGGAGGGAGTCAGAAAGAATGAGAGAGGCAAAGAATCAGAGAGAGAGAGATAGAAGTAATAAAATAAAAAAGCAGTGACCCTATTCCTTTAAAAGCTATGGTATATTTAAATCCTATAATTCATAATTGAAGGTCTTCCCAGTGACTGTATAATACTTCAATACCACCTTGTTGTCAGCGTAAACAAGGGCATACCTCAAAAGCACTGAGGCCACTCACAACCTATAGCCTTCCTATCAAAAATCCTTAACCCAGCAGGCTTCATAACAGGGGACCTAAATCTTAGTTAATTACAATAGAAAGGTCTGACCAGACCTAGGAGGAACTCCTTTAGGACAGGATGATTGATGGTTCCTCCCAGGTAATTAAGGAAAAAAGACAAAATGAATATTCAGTAAGTGATAAGGAAACTCTTGTAGAAGCAGAGTTAGAAAAATTGCCTAAAAATTGGTCTGCTCAAACATGCTAGTTGTTTATAATCAGCTAAACCTTAAAGTACTTATAGAATCAGGAAGGAGCCATCTATACCAATTCCAAGTGAATATGGACTGAATGAGGCTTTATTAATAGCAAAGGAAAATTAAAATCCCAAAATTGCAAGGTGTTCAACAAAAGTAAAGTTTGTTAAAAGTTAACAGTGTAACATGTATTATCCTAACTTCTAATCCTATGCAAATCAGACCCTATCAGTGCCCCTCAAAGCTCAAGTCCATCAGCGCAGGGCCATACAACTAATACTCCTACTTATAGGGTTAAAAATGGCCACTGCTACAGGAACTGGAGGAGCAGGTTTATCTACTTCATTATCCTACTACCACACACTCTCCAAGGATTTCTCAGACAGTTTACAAGAAATAACATAATCTATCCTTAATCTACAATCCCAAATACACTCTTTGGCAGCAGTGACTCTCCAAAACTCCTGAGGCCTAGACCTCCTCACTGCTGAGAAAGGAGGATCCTGCACCTTGTTAGGGGAAGAGTATTGTTTTCACACTAACCAGTCAGGGATAGTATGCAATGCCACCCAGCATTTAAAGGAAAAGGATTCTGAAATCAGTTAATGCCTTTCAAACTCTTGTTCCAACCTCTGGAGTTGGGCAACATGCTTCTCCCCTTTCTAGGACCCATGACAGACATCTTGCTGTTACTCTTCTTTGGATCCTGTATTTTTAACCTCCTTGTCAAATTTGTTTCCTCTAAGAATGAGGCCATCAAGATACAGATGGTCTTACAAATGGAACCCCAAATGAGCTCAAGTAACAACTTCTACCAAGGACCCTGGGACTTACCCGCTGGCCCTTTGACTGGACTAAAGAGTTTCCCTCTGGAGGACATTACAACTGCAGGGCTAGCTAGCTAGAGCAGTCATTGCCCAATTCCTGACAGCAGTTGGGGTGTCCTGTTCAGAGGGGGCGTTAAGAGGGGAAGTCAGCTGGACTTCCTGGACCAAGTGGGGACTTGGAAAACTTTTCCGTCTAGCTAGAGGATTGTAAATGCACCAATCAACTCTGTGTGTCTAACTAAAGGATTGTAAACACACCCATCAGCACTCTATAAAAATGCACCAATGAGCACTCTGTGTCTAGCTAAAGGATTGTAAATGCAGCAATCAGCCCTCTGTAGAATGGAACAATCAGCAGGACATGGGCAGGGAAATATAAGGGAATAAAGTTGGCCATGCCAGCCAGCAGCGGCAACCTGCTTGGCTCCCCTTTCATGTTGTTCTTTTGCTCTTCACAATACAGCTTGCTGTTGCTCATTGTTTGGGTCTGCACTACCATTATGAGCTGTAACACTCACTACAGGGGTCTGCACCTTCATTCCTGAAGTCAGCAAGACCACAAAAACACTAAGAGAAACAAACAACTCCAGATGTGCTACTTTTAAGAGCTGTAACACTCAACACGAGGGTCTGCAGATTCATTCCTGAAGTTACTGAGACTATGAACCCACCAGAAGAAACAAACTCTGGACATGCCACCTTTAAGAGTTGTAACACTCACCACAAGGTCTATGGCTTCATTCTCAAAGTCAGTTAGATCAAGAACCCACCAGAAGGAATAAATTCCAGACACACTTGGACCTGCTGCCTTTACACCTGATGTTGTTTAAGGTTTCTCCTCACTTATTCCCACAGTTCTACATTTAGCATTCCTTTTTCTGAGAACCATGGACTTGGGATCACAACAATTTGCATTATGTCCCTTAATTGAGCCTGCAAAACTGATGCTCTGCTAGCCTTAAGCAACTGTTTCAACACTTTTATTTACTGTTTCTGTTGAGCTGGTAACTGTGTCCCATGATGAAACCTCAGTTTGACTCAACTTCCCCCAGTACTTAGTAACCTTGAATGAGCAGCAATGACTTACTGATTAATTATACACTGACTTGAACATGTGGTTCCTTTTTTCATTTTTGTTTTTAAGGGATCCATTGTGTTTACTTCATGCTTCCTTCACAACTTTCCTCATGAAAGCAGTCCTCACACTTCTTTTGAAGCTTGCCACAAGAGGGGCTTCAACTGTGGGGGGTTTGTTTTTGCAAACCCTGACACAGGTCCTCACAAATGTGCCCATTTGAGGCAATGCTGCTTTTGTAGAGACAGTAGCTGCTGGTGGGTGTCTCTTCCTGCTGACTACTGATTTGGCAATGGAAGAATAAACATACACTGACACACAGATATTCTGCTCTGCCAATCTAGCTGAGGGTCCAAGCTACTTACAGGCTCCAAGCTGTGTTCTGTAAACAGTTGTGACTCAGTCCTTATCTACTAATCAGTGTCACATTTATTCAATAAGACCAATTAAGAAAAATTGTGAGTAAACACTGCTACAGGGTAAAGATTAATAGCTAGGATATGAGGTCCAAAACAAACACCATTTATGGGTAATAAACTTCTGCTGACCCCTGAGATAAAGGCAGTAAAGTATGTGTGGTAGGACAAAGGTTATTCTTAAGCTCATATAACTAAACAGGTTAGTAAGATAAGCTTTCCACATTCATTGGTACTTGCACCCTAATCTTTCTGGCTCCTGCAAAGAGACCCTGGCTGCCTTCAGCCAAGCATTCTGAAGGTATGCAAACTCTCAGGCCTTCAAAGATAGTTTTTAACTATTACTATAACTATATTTAATATTTATCCCATCAATCTATTTGAACCCCACCAATGAAGAAAAACCATTTGGGAAAATTTAACATTGCTTCATGGTAAAAACTGTCAACAGTTACGTTTAAAAAATTCATCTGAACACAGTTAAAATTATATATGACAAATTCACAGCTAACATCATACTGAGTGGGAAAAAGTTGCAAGCTTTTGCTAAGGTCTGAAACAAGTCAATAATGGATACTTTCATGACATCTATTCAACATAAAACTAGAAGTCCGAGCCACAGCAGTGATGTAAGAGAGAAAATACTAAAGATGTCTGGATAGAAGGGAAGAAGCTACACATCCCCTATATGTAGATAACTTCATCTTATATAGAAAACCCTAAATAATCCATTTTTTAAAAACGATTAGAACTAATAAACAAATTTAGTAAGTGTATAGAGTACAAAATCTACATGAAAAATTCAGCATGGCTTTTGTACACCCATAGAAATGTATCTGAAAAATAAATCAAGAAAATATTTTTATTTACAGTAGATACAGAAGGTGAAATACTTAGGAATAAAGATATCCAAAAAAGTAAAAGAAAGCTCATTTTATATTGATAAGACATTGATAAAAAAATGAAAAAAAAAAAAGCCCACAAATAAGTGGAACAATATTTCACATTTAGGGCTTTGAAGAATTAACATTGTTTAAATGTCAGTATTCCATAAAGTGATATCCAGATTCAATGCAATCCCTGTACAAATATAGCATTCTTCATAGAAAGAGAATAAAGAGAATATGAAATTCCTAAAATTGCTATGCAATCACAAAACAAAATTTAGTGGAAAAACTAAAGATCAAAGCAGGTAGAAATAAAAGTTAAAAATCACAAAATTACAGAAAGGAAGAGTTGGCCTTAAAAATATAAATAATTTACAGCTGTTTAACTTGGCTGACTAAAGAGAGAAACTAAAACAAACAGAAACAGAAAATAAGATTGCAGCTGGTACCACAGAAACACAAAATATCCTAAGACACCACTGTGAACAACTATACAGAAACAGACCAGAAAACCTAGAATAAACGTGTAAATTACTGAAGTTTACAATCTACCAAGATTAACTTATACATAAACATAGAATCTGTATAGGTCAGTGATAAGAAGCAAAATTGAATCTATAATAAAACATCTATCAATTAAAAGTTTGCACCCTGATGATATTACAGCAGAATTCTATCAAACTTTTAAAAAGTATTAATGGCTATTATGCTAATAGTACTCATAAACATGAATTCATATCTCCCCCTCAAAGTACTAGCAAAACAATTTATATGCATTAAAAGGTCATTCCCTATGGTCGAGTAAGATTAAACCTTCTGATACAGAGATGAATCAACACACACAAATAAATAAATATCTACCAAACTGACAGGGGAAACAGAAAAAACTATAATCATTTTACTTGATAAATATTACTTGAGAAAAATTAATATTCTCCCATGACAAAATCATTAAACAAATTAGACGTATAATATAATGCTTCAATACAGTTGAAGACATATATGACAAACTCACAATGAAAATTTTAAATTTTTTTAAGATTTGCAAAAAGAATGTTTACTTTTACTGCTTCAAGTATTATAGTTTGAACTCCTAATCAGAAAACTTAGACAAGATGGAGAAATAAATGTGACCCAAATAGAAAAAGAGAAAACCAAATCATCCCTATTTGTAGATAAAATAATTTCATTTTATTTAATTATTATTATTTTCTGAGACAGAGTCTTGCTCTGTCACCCAGGCTGGAGAGTAATAACAAGATCTTGGCTCAATACAGCTTCTGACCCTTAGGTTCAGGTGATCTTTGATAACCTCTGGAGTATCTGGTACTACAGGTGCACACCATGCCTGACTAATTTTTTTGTTTTCAATAGAGCCTATGTTTGATCATGTTACCTGGGCTAGTCTCCAACTCTTGACCTCAAGCAATCCATCAGTCTCAGTGTTTTACAGTGCTGGATTACAGACATGAGCCACCACATTCAGCCAATAATTTTGTACATATTATATGTATACATGCCCACATATATGTGTGTATGTATATGCATGTATATGCATATATATGTGTGTATATATACAGCCATATATACATTTATATATACATACATATATAATAATTTAAGGCCCTACAAAAAAACTGAGAATAATTGCAGTAAAGATGAAACACACAAACATCAATGTGTAAAAATTTGTATCATTTCTATATATAATAATGAGCTATAAAATAAGAAATAAAATAATATATTCAAAATAGTAACAAAATCTTCTACAAGTAAGCTTAACTAAGAAGGTGGAAGGTCTCTACAGAGAACTATAAAAGCCTGTTAAAAGAAGATACAAGTAGAATGTCATCCATGTTTATAGTTTGCAAGAGAAGAGATTGTTAAAGTCTTTACACTATCCAAAGCAATCTATTGATTTAATGTTATTCTCATGCAAACACCAATAACCATTCTTACAGAAATAGAAAAAGAAATGCCAAAAAATATATATGAAACTGCAAAACACCTCCTAACACATAGTTACATATGCCTCAATCTCAAAGCTGAAGACATCATACTAGTCAATTTTAAAATATACAACTAAAGTAATAGTGAAACCAAAAAACATAAAAACATAAAAGCAAACATGTAGACCAATAGAGCAGAACAGAGAGCTCAGAAATAAATCCATGCATCTACCGTCAACTGATTTATCACAAGAGTTTTGGGAAAAGGAGAACATTAAATTGCCTTAAGAATAAATAGTATCTTTAATACAATACGTGAGAAAACTGAATATTCACATACAGAAGCATAAATCTAGACTTCTATTTTAAGTAATGTTCAAATGTCTGCTCCAAATGAATGAAAGATTAATATGAGACAAAAATTATAAAACTCCTCAAAAGAAGCATAAGGAAAATTCTTCATGGCATTTGCCTGGGCAGACTTCTATGGATGAGTTCTCAAAAAAAGAAAACAAATGAAATACTAAACAAATGGAATTACATCAAACTAAGAAGATTCTGCACAACCAAGGAAATAACAAAGACAGTGTAGAGACAACCTAGCAAATGTGAGAAAGTATTTGAAAATTATATATCTCATAAAAGGTTAGTATCCTTGGGAGGACAAGGAGGGCAGATCATGAGGTCAGAAGTTTGAGACCAGCCTGATGAAACCCCATCTACTAAAAACACAAAAATTATGTAGCTATGGTGACACATACTTGTAATCCTGGCTCCTCAGGGGGCTGAGGCAGGAGAATTGTTTGATCTGGAAAGCAGAGGTTGCCATGAACCAAGATTACACCAGCCTGGATGACAGAGTAAGACTCCATCTTCAAAAAAAAAAAAAAAAAAAAAGAAAGAAAGAAAAGAAAAAAAAAATAGTGTCCAGAACAAATAAGAAACACAATTCAATATCCAAAAACATTCTAATTAAAAATATTCAGGAGACGTAAATAGACATTTCTCTGAAAATGACATAGACACTTCCAACATATTTCTAAATAAAAGTTCAACTTGATTTTTGTTGGAGAAATGCCATGAAAACCCATGAGAAACTAGGTCAAGTGAATCTGTTAGAATAATAATGGATATAACAAAAAACCCCAAAAGAATAACAAGTATTGTATTGCCAGGGATGGGTAGAAACGAAAAGTGTGGAAACTTCACAAAACATCCTCTTGGATGGAATGTAAATTAGTAGGATCAGTATGGAAGAAATACTGTAGACTTCTGAAAACTTCACATGAAAGTTTCCACAAGATTGAACAATCTGCACCACTGAGTATATGGCCAAAGAAAGAAAATTAGCATATCAAATAAATATTTGCTCTTTTTTGTTTATTATAGCAGTATTCACCATGAACAATACAATATTAAACCTGGATGTTCATAAACAGATAAATGGATTTAAAATGTGCTATATGTACACACATACACACACACACACACACACCCCAAATGAAATACTATATATCTATTAAAAATGAACCTTTATCATCTGCCATGCCATGTACCATGTATATTCCTTTACGTGTTACTAAGCAAAATAAACTAGGTGTAGGAATAAAAATAACACATTATCTGACCTATATGTGGAATCTAAAAAATTTTCTCATAGAAGTATAGGGAAGAATAGTGATTATGGGGGTTTAGAAAGAGTCAGAAATGTAGGGATAGGAAGAAGTTTGTCAATAAATACAAAAAAAAAAATGCAGTTAGATGGAAAAAATAAGTTATGGTATTCTATTGCACAGCAGGGTTACTAAAATGTATTATATATTTCTAAATAGAAGAGAGAATTCCTAGGGTTCTAGTCACAAGGAAATTAGAAACATTAGAGGTGATGGATAAATACCCTTATTTGAAAAATTGAATGCATGTTTTAAAATAACATGGTCTGCCATATAGATGTGCATGTATAATATGTGAGTGGAAAATATAATAAAACTTAAAATGTAAAATGTAACAACATCAGAGAAATAGATGGAGAGGCAAGTAAAAAATGCAAAGGAACACAGACACTTATGAATAAAATGCACCACAGACACAGAGACAAATAAGGCTAAGAGAAAATGACACAAACTCACCGTGTGATACACAAAGAAAGCAGGGTTCATGCCCTCTCCTCATTCTAGAGGAGAAAGTAGTGTCCTGAGACCCAGTAAACTGGTATATGAGCCTCCATCAGCTGTGTTGCATGTCATCACTGTTGAGCTGCTAGAACAAATGACACAGTTAAGATTAACATTCATCCCTCATGAACTTTAACAATTGAATGGAACATCCACCAAAATCATATCTACTGATGCCCACAAGGCACCTCTTCAGTAGTTGTCTTGTTATAGACTGTTATAGTATGGTCATGGCACTGCTTGAAGAAATTGAAATAAGTAATGATGTTTCTGTAGATCAGACCTCTATTTACATTGCAGCCACTTTGTATTTACATACTATGATACAATATATATCTTGGAGAAAAAGAAGGGTGGAGCAAAGGTGCCAGATTATGTTGGTCTAAGTCTTTTCCACACCACATTCTCCCCAGTGTTACTTCTTATCAGTGAAGATAATTTCTAGTGTCCATTATAGAACTCCTAAGAGTAAACTTAGGACTATTATTTAGCTTTTTTCATCAATCCTGCCCTCTACCCTTCACAACCTCTGGTAACTGCTATTCCAAACTCTGCTTTTGTAAGATAAACTTTTCTCAAATTTACGTATGTGTGAGCTAATGGGATATGAGTCTTTCTGTACCTGACTTATTTTACTTTACATAGTGTTCTCAATATTTATCCATGTTGTTGTAACTAACAGGATTTTGTCTTTCTTAAGGCAGAGGAGTTATCCATTATATTGCATGTTTTAAAATTTGTTGATTGTCACTGAGGTTTATTTAGTATCTTCACTATAGTAAATACTGCTGCAATAAACATGGGAGTAAAGATACTTTTCCATCACACCTATTTTTTTTTCTTTTTTTTGTCTTTTGATATAGAGTCTCCCTGTGTTGCCCAGGATGGAGTGCAGTGGCAAGATCTTGGCTCACTGTGACCTCTGCCTCCCAGTTTCAAACTATTCTCCCACCTCAGCCTTTGTTTGTCTTTGCCAATGAGTCATTTTTTCCTCATATATTCTGACTATTAATCCCTATTAAATTCATCAAGTGAAATTTTTTTACACTACCGTAAGTCCTTTTCTCTGTTGGAAGCTTTCACCGTTGTAATTGTTTTCTTGTGCAGAAGCTTATAATATTTATGTGTCAGAACAGAAAACCAAACACCGCATGTTCTCACTCATAGGTGGGAACTGAACAATGAGATCACTTGGACTCGGGAAGGGGAACATCACACACCAAGGCCTATCATGGGGAGGGGGGAGGAGGGAGGGGAGAGGGATTGCATTGGGGTTATACCTGATGTAAATGACGAGTTGATGGGTGCTGACGAGTTGATGGGTGCAGCACAGCAACATGGCACATGTATACATATGTAACAAACCTGCACGTTATGCACATGTACCCTAGAACTTAAAGGATAATAATAATAATAAATAAAAAATAAAAAAATTATGTGTCATGTAATATTGTATGTATCTATGGACATAAAGTGATTTTATATCTATATATAGAAGACTAATGATCAAATAAGATTGTCAGCATGTTGTTCACCTCAAGTATTTATAACTTATATTTGTTGTGAACATTTAAAATGATCTCTTCTGCACTTTTGAAAATATACACAAAATTATTACATCTGTTCTACACTGCTGTGGAACACCAAAACTTTTTTCTACTCCCATCTAGTTGTAAGCTGGTACCTATTGCCCACTATTTCCTGATTCTACCCATTCCCTGAACACCCCAGTGTCGAACCAATATAATTACACCCTACTTATATGAAATAATTTTGGTATTAAAAAGCATATGTAATTTCTATGTTTTATATTTTTTCACCTGACTCATTTTGCTTTACCTGATGTACTGCAGTCTTATTCTCATTGCCACAAATAGTACTATATTACTCTTTTTATAGGTGTAGAGTATTCCATTTTCACCTCTCTCTCTTCTCTCTCTCTCTCCCTCTCAGGTGTGTATGTGTGTTTGTGTATACATACATACATATATACATTTAGGTTGACAGTATATTTCAAATATGTGAATGCAGTTGCAATAAACATGAAGTTGCATGTGTCTCTTCAATATACTGCTTTTTCTCCTCTGAATAATGGAGTTGCTGGATCATGTAGTAGGTTTCATGTTTGCTTGTTCACCTTGCCAGAAACCTCCACACTATTCTCCATAGTGGTTATATTAATTTACATTTTCAGTAACAATGTATTAATGTCTTTTTCTGACTTTTTTTCATTATTGTTTATTAAAGGAACTGCTGTTTACCCATTGTATATTTGTGACCTATCTGTATGCTTTTGTGTTAATATAATTCTTTTACGGTTGTTACTTACAATTTATTTGTAGATAATTTGTTATCACATGGTATGACATTCCTAGCATTTTTGTTTGTTTGTTTCATCTTGCTTTCACTCTTTGGTGTCTGTCATTTGCTCCCTATAAATTTTAGATTATTTGTTGTGAATAATGCCATTGGTATTATATTTTCTTTGTGATTGCACTAAATCTAAATATTATTTGGGTGGCATTGTCATTTTAACAAAAGTAATTCTTACAATGTATGACCATGTGGTCTGTTTCTGGTTATTTTTAATATTTGTATCAGTGTTTTCTCATTTTTATTGTAGAGACCTTTTACTTTCTTAGTGAAAACTATTCTTATGTATTTTATTTCTTATAGCTGTTATAAACAGGATTGTCTCCTTTATTTCTGTTTATTTAATTAAATAATGGCTATAGACATGTTGCTAATTTCTATTGATCTTGAAATTCTACTAAATTTATTACTTCTAAACATGTTTCAAGGAGTTGCTTAGGTTCTTTTGGTATGAATAGTATATAAATGACAAAGAGGGACAATTTGACTTTTTTATTCCTATTTGAATGGTGTTCATTGTTTTCTCTTGCCTAATTTTCTGGAGAGTAATTCATTATTATATTTAATAAGAGTGGTAGAAGTTCACACTCTTTACCTAGTTCCAGTTGCAGAAGAAAGGCTTTCAGCTTTTAGTCATTCAGTGTGATGATAGCCCTGTGTTAGTCTTATATGGTCTTTATTGTGTCGGATGTATTTATTTTATATTTAGCAGTTAAAAGGTTTTTTTTTTTAATCTTTTAAAATTATGTAGGAAAGTTATTTTGTGGCCCAAAATATAGTGTATTCTTTTTAATGTCTCATATGCTTGTAAAAAATATACATATTCTACAGCTATTGAGTAAAATATTTGATCTCTAGTGCAACATAATTTCATTTTATCTTTGACAATATTTTGTTGATATAAGTATTTGTTGTGCTGAATTAAGAGTGCTAAAGTCCATTTGACTGTGTTGCTGAAGAGAGGAATTACAAGCTAGGCTTCACCCTAGAGTCTAAAGCTGCTGTCGTATTAAGGCACCATTTAGAAAACAGAACCAATACAAGACTAAATTTTTCCCTGGGGCTTAACATTTCTGTGTTCTTGCTAACATCCTACAACACACACCCAGAGGTCTGAGTGTCATGGCAATATCTGGACACAGTGATATGGCCAAGTCACTGGAATATAAGCCTGCAAAAGTCTTTTACCTTGAGAAGTGGGTAGTCCAGCTAATTAGATAGGCTGTACTCTAGATTCAGAAAAGCAAAGTGTGCACCCTCCCAAGCCCAAGATCAGCAGTAGGGCCACAATACAACCTCCTGCCTCACTTTATTTCTCAGAGAAAAATTGTGTGTCCTGCTATGTTAACTGCCATGCTTAAAATCCAAGGACAGTGAGCAGGAGACCACCCAGGTCAGCCGTCATAGATATCACCAGCACCAGTGTACCACAATGGTGACCCAAAGACTGATCCACCCAGATTACTGTGGACATTGCTGGACCCTCTGCACAAACTCATGAGTCCTCAAACTGCCATTTGGTTTGCAGTCATTGTATCATGCCCATTTGTGTTACTTGTTGATTGCTACACCAGCCTGCTCCAGGACCCAATCCCCCACAAGGATGCTTAAGAATCAACCACTGGTCACTGAATGCCAAACCCATTGACCCAAGAAGCACACTACCTAATTCTTAGGGCCCATAAATTCTACAAAAGCCCCCAAGAATTGTTCTAACCCAAGGTATTAATACCATCACACATTAAGCCACCTGGGTATGTGAGGATCAGTTATCCCTGCTTACCAATATCACTGCCATACTCACACATGGCACCTCACACTGAAAGACTGGCCTACTTTCTCCCTAACAACATTACTACCACCTTTCACACACATCCACTCAATTGATGCTCCTATTCCAGCAGTATCTTGGTCCAGCCTCCTCAAAAAACAAAAAAAACAAAAACAAACCAAAAAAAAAACCAAAAAAAACCACAACAGTCTAAGCAATAAAAAAATAAAATCAGCACAAACAAAGTTAATGCTAATTACAGTTAGGTTAATTTTATGACCACTATGATTGCCACCCATAACCCAAACCAAAGAACTCTACCAAGTAAAAATTATGAAAAGATGTACAGAAAGAAATATTTTCCTTCAAAAGATACTTTATAATACTGACAGAAGTAACAGCTGCATTAGTTCTGCAAACATCAATGAAGAACCCATGACCCATGATAAAAAGAAAACCTCAATACCTTTAAGTGAACACAATAATCTTTAAGTAAACAGACTTAAAAAAATGAGATCTGCTAGGTGCAGTAGCTCACACCTGTAATCCCAGCAATTTGGGAAACTGAGGTGTGCAGATCACCTGAGGTCAGGAGTTTTAGACCAGCCTGACCAACAGGGAGAAAGCCCATCTCTACTAAAAACACAAAATTGGCTGGGCATGGTGGTATATGCCTGTAATACCAGGTATGTGGGAGGCAGAGGCAGAAGAATCATTTGAACCCAGGAGACGAGGTTGCAGTGAGCTGAGATCATGCCACTGCATTTCACCCTGGGTGACAGAACTAGACTCCATCTCAAAAACAAACAAACAAAAAAAGAGATCTTACATAATGCAAAACAAGAAATAAATGTTCTAAAGAGAAAAATTAGTAAAATGAATAATGCCAAAACTAGGAATAAATAAAATGCAATCTGAGTGAATAATTAAAAAAAGAGAGATATCATTGAAAAAGAACAGTTAGAAATGATACATTTCTATTCAAAAGGTTTAATTGTGTAATTTTTTTCCTTTGCTCAAAAGCTCAACCTGCTTGTACTCTCTTGTTTCCAGCCAGCAAACCACACTTCTGCTCTAGTTGCACCCTGACATGTCCAGACATATCCAGACATGCCTTGTACTTCAATGGAGTCTACCCCCTCCTCTTACAAATTGCACATTTACCCTATTTAGAGAAGTTTAAGTCTTAGCCAACCAGGTCAGTTTAGATTGTGTTGTCCAACCCTAGACAATAACATAAGGACAGAGGGACAGGAACTGTGTTAGTGATTAAAAACCCTTTATTTCCTTTGTTTGAGGTGTCCTTGTGATTATGACTGATACAGACAGGACTCTTCTGCAGAAGTAAATTGCCTTTCTGAGAAAACTTTCTGCCTGAGTGCTGGTTCTTCTTTGCAGCATCAAGTGCTTGTTTCTAACTATCTGGGGGCTCATCTGGGATTCCCATTCTCATCTGGGGAAGGGTCTCTGATCGCCTTTCATGAGGAGACATGTCCCGTGGCCTTATTGCAGTGACCTCAGGGGTAAGGAATAAGAACCCACAGAATGTTATGAATAAACCTGGACTCTCAGCAATGTGGGAAGAAAAAGCCTTCAAATACCATGGCAACCAGATAACATTGTGTACAGACCAAGCATAAGAAAAACAATGGGGATGGTAAAGTATCCTTGGTGGTCAGGACATCTTAGTAACTGAAAGTATGAGTGAAATGCACAATTGAGTGCCAAGTGAGTGTGATCCTGATCTGTGGTTCCGTGATCACCTCATACGGCTTATGGTGAATTTCTGTTGTGGGGTTTATAATGATATGTCAATGCTAAGAGAGATTTAAATTCTCCCCTTGGTAAGTGGCCAGAGACAGATGAAGCAAAAGTAAAAGAGTGCAAGAAACCTCCAGCAGGTGAACTTCAGCCTGTAAAACAGAGAGTGTGAGAAACCTCTAGGAGTGTGGGTTGAGCCTTTAGAGCTGAGGGTCCAAGAGGTCCCTAGCAAGAGAGGTTGAAGACCACACACTTGGGACACTCAGGGAAACACATAAAACACACACACAAAAAAACACATGAAATAGCTCAAGCAAGTTAGGGGATAAAAAGGAAAAGATAGAAAATAAAATCCCCTCAAACAGCCTTCTGGGTTTCATATTAAAATATTGGAAGGATAATGAGAGAACCAAACATAAGAAAAAGCAACATATAATAAAATATTGTTTTACTTGGAACAAGGTACCTATCCTCAAACCCTCAGTTTTCTGGGCAAAGTTTGGATCTAGTGAGGATTGGATTTGTCAACTTTTAATACAGCATGGCAATGACAAATTTCTGTCATCCAGGAGGAAGTAGACTGTGCTCTGTGATGGCAGGAGGGGCCTGTTTTTCTATATCCCCTAAAAACTACAGGAGAAAAGCAGGGAACTACTTCCCCTCAGAAAATTAAAATTCCTAAACCCAAACTGTGTCTTAGCATGTGGGACACTTTAGACCACCTTCCTTCAACTGTGCCCACTCTGAAAATCACTGCCTCTAACCTCCATCCCCCTGAAGCAAATGCCACTGCCCCTAGATTTTCCCCTTCCCTTACTCACACTGTTCCTCCCCCGTATAACCCGGACTCTTGGAGTCATCCCTAGACTGAATGCCCTCCCTTAGGAGTACTTCAATGTGAGATAGAACAATGTAAAAATAATATTTAATACTTTCATTTCCCAACTACCTACAGAATATCAGCCACAAACTTTTTTTCCCTTAAGAGAATTGCCTCATGGTGTGGGGGGTGTGGGTGGTGGGGGATTAGCTTTCTTAATGCCTCCTTAACCAGTTCAGAAGTCCAAAGCCTAAAAAGTGAACTCAAACCACTTCTAGAAAGAAAATACCTATGGAGTGGCAGATCAAATTGATCAATTCTTAGGACCCCAGTTGTATAGTTAGGCCAACTTAATGTCAGTATTTGGCATCCTCTTTTCAGAGAGTAAAGAAGCATGATCCATAGGGTGCCTATGACCATTTGGGAACATGAGCACACACTAGGTCAAAACGTTCCTGCAGCTGAACAAAAATTTTTTGCTCAAAATCCCCAATTGGATCACAGCATTATAGCCTATTGAGGGAATTTGAGGGATCTCCAAGAAATGATAATTAAAGGAAAGAAAGAATCAGTGCCCCACAGCAAGGATGTTACCAAAGCCTTTAATATACAACAGGGAAAGAATGGAAGGCCTATGGAATATCGAGAGAGATACAAAGAGCAGATGAAAAAATATGCTGACCTAAATTAGTAGACCACCTTGAGCAGGGAAAGTTAAAGGTCCACTTTGTCACAAATAGGTGGCCAGATATTACCAGGAAATTACAAAAGATAGAAAACTGCAAAGACCACTATCCCATAGAGAAACTTTTAAAGGAGGCCCAAAAGTTATATATATATATGGAGAGTAAAAAGTAAAAACAAAAGTCAAAAATTATGTTATCTACCCTATGTCATGTAACCCCTCCATAGACAACCCAGGGGAATAGAACCTATAAGCTTTCCAAGTACCTGGTTGTCAGACCCGACACAGGATTCAAAGGGAGAAAGCCAGAAAAATAGTAAATAAAGAGAGAAAAACAAGAAAACAAATGCTTCAATTATGGAAAATTAAGTCACTTTAAAATAGAACATCCTGAATGGGAAGAAGAAAAGGAAGTCATCTCACTTATGGCTTTTGAGGAAGAATAGTGGTTCAGGGGCTCTGTCTTTTGTAACTCTAGTCCCACCAAGAACCTTTGATATCTACAGGTGGGACATAACTCTGAGCTTACTAACTTTTTAACTGACTCAGGGGCAGCTTTCTCCTCTGTCATTCCCCATCTGTTATAATTTCTTCACAACAAGAACTCCTTATTTCAGGAGTAAAGAGAGAAGGATTTAAAGCAAAATTTTAGAGGAAACAGAAGTCATATATAAAAACAGATGAGATAATGTAAAATTTTTGCTAATATCAGAGGCAAGAACTAACCTAATAGGAAAAGATTTAATGCTGCATTTAGGTTTAGGCCTCTATGTTAACCAGGAAAAAAAATTTACCTCTCTAAACTTATTCACTAACATAGGTAAGAAGTATATTTACCCCAGTATCTGGTCAAAAGAAGGAAATTGAGGAAAATTGTGAGTTCCCCCATAAAGGTCAAATTAACATCTTCTGAGGAAGTAGTAAAAAGAAAGCAATACCCTCCTTCTTTGAAAGCTAGGATAGATTTAAAACAGATAATTGAAAGCCTTGCAGATGATAGACTTCATGAACCCTGAATATCATCTTATAATACTCCAACATTACCTGTAAAGAACCCAGACGGGTCACACTGGCTAGTGCAAGACCTTTGGACTATTAATAAAACAGTCAAAATGACACACCCCGTTGTTCCCAATCCTTACACCATTATCCCACCTGATCATGAATGGTTCACAGTAATAGATCTAAAAAATGCCTACTGGGTTTGCCATTTCACAGAGGACAGCCAAGACTTTTTGTCTTTCCATGGGAAGACCCTTACTTGTCTAAAACATCAGTATTGATGGGCAGTTTTACCCTAGGCATTCACAGATTCTCCAAATCTTTTCAGTCAAAAGAATAGAATAATTTTCCCTTCCCTCGTGCATATGTCTACTCAAGTACGTAGATGTCCTGCTTACTTCTGGGGAAAACAATGAATGGGTAGCAACTTTTTGATTAGATTTTCTTAATTTTCTAAGAGGAGAAAGGTTAAGTCTCTCAGAAAGCAAACTTCATCTTGTACAGCCTGAAGTAAAGTATTTATGAATTTTAATCAGCAAAGTCCAATGCAAGATTGGATTTGAACCAGTTGAAGTTATATCCCTACCTCTCCCATAAAGAAAACAGTAGCTTAGAAAGTTCTTAGACTTAGCTGGACACTGTTGCCTATGGATTGACTCTTATGCCTTAGAAACAAAACCACTATCCCAAAAACTCACCAAGAGGGAGAAAGAACCCCTTATTTGGACCCAACCAGAAATGTAACAAATAGAAAAATTAAAATATTTATTAGTTACTGCTGCTCTAGCTCTACCCTCCCTAGAAGATCCATTTTATTTTTTAATCAGTGTAAACAAGGGAATGGCTTCAGAAGTAACCACCCAAGAATATGGGGACCATTGCCACCCCCTAACCTTTCTGTCAAAACTGCTAGATTCAGTAACTTGTGTCTTGCCTGAATGTGTTCAATCTGTAGCAACAACTGCCTTACTAACAGAAGAAAGCTGAAAATTAACTTTTGGGAGAAACTTCACTGTCTGGGGGAAAACTCACCAAGTTAGAACAATCCTCAGCCAAAAGACAGAGAGGTAGCTTACTGACTCAAGAATTTTAAAATATGAAGCAATCATTTTAGAAAGAGATGACCTAACACTGACCACGGACAATTCTTAAAATCCCACTGCTTTCCTAACAGGAAATCCAAAGCCAGAGGTAACAGAGAATCCATACCCAAAAGAAAGATCATAAATGTTTAGATTTCATTTGGTTTCATTACCAAACCAAAGTTACACCAGACCTATGTGAAACTGTTTTCCAAACATGGAAACATCTTTTTGTAGATGATTCCTCCTGGGTAATTGAAGGAAAAAGCATAACAGATACTCTATAGTGGATAGACATAGCCTCACAAAAATAGAATCTACCAAATGACTGGTCCACAAGGCTACCAAATGACTGGTTCACAAAAACATGCAGGCTATTTGTCTTAAATCAAGCCTTAATTTTTTTACAGAACCAGAAGGGAACAATTTATACTGACTCCAAATATGCCTTTGGAATACTACATATCTTTGGAAAAAGTTGACTTGAACATGGCCTTATTAATAGTGAAGGTCAAAACCTAATCCACAAATAGTTAATAATACAAGTATTACATAATATTCAGCTATACAGCTCTTGTTCATATCTCAGGGCATCAAAATAGCCTCCCCTTTGAAAGTCGGGGAAATAACCTAGCTGACCAGATAGCCAAGCAGGCTGCTTATTCCCACACTACACCCATTTTTTTATTTAATCCCTTGTCTTTCCCTGCTAACTGCACTCCCTGTCTTTTCTCACACAGACTAGGAAAAACTAAAGAAATTAGGAGCAAAGGAAAACTCAAAGAAAAGTGAGTATTACCAGATGAGTATTACTAGAAAATATTATCCAAACCTCTTATGAGGTTAATATTGTTACAACTTTATCAAGGATCATAGGGTCCTCAAGCAATGTGTGATGCAGTTCTTAGTGTCTGTGGGTACACAGAAATATAAACCCTCGCTAGACAAGTAGTGAATAGTTGCATAGTGAGCAAAAAAACCAATAAGCAGACCCTAAAAAGACAACCTCCCTGGGGAAGAAATCCAGGATTAAGGCCAATCCAAAGCATCCAGGCTTACTATACTGAAATGCCCCCAATGGGCCATCTCAATTATTTCCTAGTAATATTGAACCATACCAACTGGATAGAAGCCATTCCCTTCCCAAGTGCAAAAGCCAATAATGTAGCTAAGGCCCTGTTACAGCACATCACCACCCAGGTTTGGACTAATAGAAAACATTGGTTCAGACAATGGGACCCTCTTCACTGCATACATCATTAAAGGGCTAACTCATGAATAGGAATAAAATCAGAATATTTTACTCCGTGGTGTCCACCCTCATCAGGAAGTCTAAAAAGAAAGAATACAACCCTAAAAAAAAATCCTAAGCAAGTAATTCTTGGAATCCTATTTACCATGAACAAAATGTCTCCTCATTGCCCTACTAAGAATGCAAACTCCCCTTTGAAAGGATCTTGGCCTGTATCCTTAAGAAATGCTTTATGGACTGACTTATTTAAATTTCACCACTGATTTCTCTACATTTGAAACAAAAGATCAGTTTTTTAAGAACTATGTATTTGGTCCTGTGGGGAAAAGAAAGAGATCAGCCTGTTACTGTGTCTATATAGAAAGAAGTAGACATAAGAGACTCCATTTTGTTCTGTATTTGAGATGTTGTTAATCTGTGACCCTACCCCCAACCTTGTCCTTGCAAGAGACATGTGCTGTGGTAACTCAAGGTTTAATGGATTTTGGGTGTGCAGGGTGTGTCTTTGTTCCTAGAAAAGCTAGGTATTGTCCAAGGTTTAATCTCATGTGATAGGATGAAACAATGCCGCTAAAAGGTTTATCTCAAGGCACAGGATTTTCCTTTAAACTTATTCATGTCACAGAGATCCTTGTTCTTATGTCTTACTGCTGATTTCCTCCCTAAAAATGATCCTATTGTCCTGCCACTCCCTTATCTTTAAGATGGTAAAGATAATTATCTATAAATACTAAGGGAACTCAGAGACCGGTGCCGGCGTGGGTCCTCTGTAAGCTGAGCGCCGGTCCCCTGGGCCCCCGCTTTTCTTTCTCTATACTTTGTCTCTGTGTCTTATTTCTTTTCTCAAGTCTCTCGTTCCACCTAACAAGAAACACCCACAGGTGTGGAGGGGCAGGCCACCCCTTCAGGTCTGTATTCTACCATTTCCTACCTCAGGACTCAAGGCCTCCTAGTGCAAACTGCACACCTCAAATTCCCAGTTCACCAACACAAACCCAGAGATCATGTCCTTCTCAAACACTTGAAAGAAGGAAAGCTCAAACCCACTTGGGAAGGACCTTGTATAGTGCTCCTAACAACTGAAATTGCTGTCTGAACCACTGAGAAGGGATGGACTAATCACCTGAGTCAAAAAGCTATCACTCCTTCCAAACTCATGGATAGCTGTTCCAGGACTCACCCTAAGCAGAGAGATGTTGAAAAGAAAACTTTAATCTGCCTCTTCCACCTTTTCCTCTTCTCCCCAGCTACTTCGTATTTTATTATTAATATACCTAGTCTACATCCCCTCAAATCATTACCTTTGATACTCGTTTTGTTGTTCCTGTGGAGATCTCTAAAGCCAAAGAAAGATTGCCTCTTCAGAAAAGCACCTTTTCTTTCCAGTTTAAATAAACCTGCCTATAGCAATGACTCTTGGCAGGGTGTGGTGGCCCATGCTTGTAATTTTCGGAGGCTGAGGAAGGCAGATCATGAGGTCAGGAGATCAATACCACCTGGGCTATTGTGGTGAAACCCCATCTCTACTAAAAATACAAAAAAAATAACCAGGTGTGGTGATGGGTGCCTGCAGTCCCAGCCACTAGGAAGGCTGAGGCAGGAGAATCGTGTGAACCCAGCAGGTGGAGCTTGCAGTGAGCCAAGATTGCAACACTGCACTCTAGCCTGGGTGACAGAGTAAGATTCCATTTCAGAAAAAATAAAAATAAAAACAAACAAACAAACAAATAAATAAATAGAAAAAGTGACTCTTGCACCAAATGAGCACAAGATAGTCAGTGGAAGTTCTGTTTTGGTTGGGGAGATGTGGTCTGGAACCACTAAATATCAAGGCTGGACCTCCCCAGGGGGAGGTTGCCATAACCTAAAACCTTACATCCACTTTCCCAAAGACCCAAGTCCCAGTTGTCAACTCCAACAATGTAACCCTGTGCAAATCTCTATCACTGTTCCCACCTTTACTGACACTAACCCCACTTTAGGTCACTTCTATAGACTAGAAGCTGATGTTACTAGAATAGACCCTATATGATTCTTTGAGATATGCTGCATTGCTCCTCCATCCTTTTCTTCTCCTTATTCTGAACTTCCTTCCAATCAAACAGTTGTTTTTTCCATACCAAATGATGAAATTACAATAGACATTGTGGAAATTAAAGATGTAAAACAAACTTTAGTAATTGAAATGTGACACCAAGATGCAAATGCCTGGCTGGAATTGATTATTCTGTTTGCATGTTAAAAAAGAGCGACTGTTACACTTGTGAGGCAGACAGGCCAGAGGCCTAGATAATCCCATTCCCCTGCAGATGGTCTTCTGATCAACCAGGCATGAGCTACATAGTGAGTCTCTTTCAAAACCACACAGTCTGGGACAGTGAGGCATTCAAGACACACTCACTGCTATTTCCTAAAGTTAAAGGCTCTGCAGGTTATCTCCTGATGGTCACCTGGCCTCCAGGTTTGGATGTTAACTTTACTTTGTATCTCTCATGGCAGGGGGAAAGATTAACATCTCTTAGAGACCCAAGACAGTGCAGTGAAACCAAGCCTTTCCTGGAGCTTACCAATCAACCTGCCCTTGTTTATTCCCAAACAGATATATAGCAGTATTGTGGGGATCACTATTAGGTACTCTGCCAAGTAACTGGAGCAGCAGTTGTGTTCTGGTCCAGCTGACCTTTCCTTTCAACCTGGCATTCCATCAACATAACAAGAAAGATATTTGGATGCAAAGAAGTGCTTCTCATGGGTCTTTTGACCCTCACGTTTATATAGATGCTTTTGGAGTTCCCTTAGGGGTACCAGATGAATTTCAAGCTTGAAATCAAAGAGCTGTGGGATTCAAATTTGCACTGTTCTGGTGGTCAACTATAAACAAAAATGTAGGTTGGATAAGCTACATCTAATATAATCAACAGTCATTTGTTAATTACACAAATATACTCTTAATAGAACAAATGAAAAATTAGTCCCATCCCACAGACAAAGGGACCAGGAAAATAGAATAACTGTTGACATGATGTTAGCAGAGAAAGGTGGACTCTGTGTCATGAATGGGGTCAAATGCTGTACTTTTATCCCTAACAACGCAGCCCTTGATGGAACAATTACAAAGGCCTTACAAGGTCTTACTTCCTTGTCAGATGAGCTAGATAAAAATTCTGTAATAGATGACCCCTTCACAAATCTTATCAAATGGAGGTTTGGTAAATGGAAAGGACTGTGTCTTCAATATTAATCTCTCCTTTAATTGTCATAGTGTACTCATTTTTGTAGGATGTTGCATCGTACCCTGTATCCGTGAGTTAATGTCAAGATTTAAAGAAACAGCTCTTATAAAACCCTACCCTATCCCTCTTCCTTCACACTCAGATAAGCTCTTGTTCCTATATGATCAAGAAGAAAAACAAGGCCAAATCATGCTACAAAAACTTGAAGAGGAAGAATTGTCAAAAGACAAAGGAGAAAATTGTTAGAAATGATAAATTCCTCTTCGAAATGTTTAATTGTATAATGTTGTTTTCCTTTGTTCAAAAGCCCAACCTCCTTGTACTCTTGTTTCCATCCTGCAAACCACCCTCCCACTCTAGTTGCTCCCTGCCATGCCCAGACATGTCCAGACATGCTTTGTACTGTAACAAACAGATCACTCCTACCTGCTTCTTCTTCTACAAATTGTGAATTTTCCCTGTTTAGAAAAGTTTAATTATTAGCCAACCCGGATCAGTTCAGATGGTATACTTGAATCCTAGCCAATAAGAGAAGGACATGGGATCTGGAACTGCATTAGGAATAAAAATCCCTTCTCTGTTTTGTTCAGTGTGCTCTTGCAATTGTGACTGATGCAGGCAGCAAACTTCTGTGGAAGCAAATTACCTTGCTGGGAAAACTTTTTGCTTGAGTGCTGGTTCTTTGCAGCACTGAGCACTTATTTCTAACAGAACAAAACAAATATTTTTGAAACAATAACAAAAAATGTAAACAGGATTTTCAGAAATACATTAAATAAAGCAGAAGAAATAAAATAAAGACAAATTTGAGGACAATTTTTAAAAGTGATATCACACACAAAAGGAAAAATTTAATATAGAAGGAATTCCAAGTGTCATGGAAGAGATCATAAGGATATTCAAATATTGGTGATAAAAAAACATAAAATCCTATTTAATAATATTATAACTAAAAACTGTCCAAGTACTGGAGAAAATATTGACATACAGATTTGGAAAGCTCAAGAAATCACAAATAAATTTAACCATGAAACCTTTATCTTGATGTGAATTATAGTCTACTTATTCAGCAAAAGACAACAAATTTTTAAAACACAAACAGAAGAAAAATCAAGTCAAATGTAAGAGCTTCCCTAATTGAACTAAGACTAATTTTTTCAGCAGAAAATTTAAAGGGCAGAACATAGAGGATGGGTATTACCAAGAAGTGGAATGAAAAAAAAATCAACTTAGAATTCTACACATTGAAAAACTAACATTCAGAAATAAAAAGAAATTAAGTAATTTCCACTAGAAATTTAAAAAGAATTCCTGCATCTGAAGTAAATGGTCTACATCTACCATTATGGAAATATTTTAAAACTTCTCTAAAACTTCTTAGTACAAAATATATGGAAGTGAGAAACAAAAGTGAATCAAATTTTATCACTACAGAAAGCAACATTCCAAAGATAAGCATGAAAAAGCTATACAAAGACACACACTAAATATCAAAAACTTAACGAGATGACAGAATAAAGCCACAACTATCAAAAACTATTTTAAATGTAAATGGCTTAAATTCCACAATTAAAATGAAAGACTGGCTACAGTATATAGTTGCTTCTTCTTTTTTAAAAAATCACTTTAAGGACAAAATTCTTAATATTAAATGTTACATATTTTAAGAGCTTTCTTGAGTTAAAAATGTAACCCACAGCTCATTACTCAATAATCACTGAGTATATATGTATATGTATTCCAAATACACAGGATTCCTGAGAAAGAAATCAGCCTGATGGGGCAGATAATATCATTGTAAAATTATTTGCAATGAAAGATCTATTTTAAGGAAAAGGGAACTGCCCAACTATTTCTATAAAACACTGTTGCTCTCTCACCAATGCAACTTAACGTAAGATTTTCTCATTGTCTCTAGTAGTACCCCAGGTTTTTGTCCTACATCCAGGAAACTTAGGGAACATGGACACTAAGGTAGGGTTGGAGTGAAAGTTTGATAAATGAAATAAATGAAGCTCTTCACAGCAGATATGGGAGTCCAAGGGAATTTACAGATACAGCTGAATTCAAAAGCTTTTATATGAAATACCTTTCATCTCTGTAGCAGTTTGAGTAACTTCTTTTATCATTTAAGCTCCGTGTGCCACTCCCCTTATCTTATGCAGCTGTGGAAATATCTCTAGCCAAACACAAAGCACTGCTTCTTTTGTTTGTATAACTATTAGTTTGTTTTATATTAGCCTGCCTCCTTACTGTGCAATTTACCACTATGTATATGCTTGAAAAGGGGAGGAAACATTTTCCTGGGAGCTCACTAATTACATAAAGTTTCTTATCTGTTGCCAGTACAGCCCAAGTTTTACCAGAATTATTTTTCTTTTCTTCTCCCTCATTCTTCTTTCAGGAGTGGAAATTGTAACTGCTGTTAGGTAGATTCGATATTGATCTCTGGATACTTCCGGCTGAAGAGGGGTGTTGTGTGGGAAAACAACAGCTAAGACTCCTTCAGGAGCTGATTTAAGGAGCCTCAAATAAAAGGCTTGTTGATGTCTCATTTTATTTGCATTACCATTTGGAACTTGGTAGTCTCCATGTGAAAAAAAAAATTTAGGTTGGGCGCTGTGGCTCACATCTGTAATCTCTGCACTTTGGGAAGCCTATACAGGCAGATCATCTGAGATTAAGATTTCAAGACCAGCTTGACCAATATAGTGAAACTCTATCTTTACTAAAAATACAACAACAACAACAACAAAAAGCTGGGTGTGGTGGCATGTGCCTGTAGTCCCAGCAACTTGGCTGGCTGAGACAGGAGATTTGCTTGAATTCAGGAGGTGGAGGTTGCAGTGAGCTGAGGTTGTGCCACTGCACTCCAGGCAGGGTGACAGAGAAAGACTGTCGAAAGGAAGGAAGGAAGGAGGGAGGGAGGGAGGGAGGGAGGGAGGGAGGGAGGGAGGGAAGGAAGGAAGGAAGGAAGGAAGGAAGGAAGGAAGGAAGGAAGGAAGGAAGGAAGGAAGGGAGGGAGGGAGGGAGGGAGGGAGGGAGGGAGGGAGGGAGGGAGGGAAAGAAAGAGAGAGAGAAAGAAAGAGAGAAAGAAAGAAAGAAAGAAAGAAAGAAAGAAAGAAGAGAGAGAAAGAAAGAAAGAGAGAAAGAAAGAAAAAGAAAGAAAGAAAGAAAGAGAGAAAGAAAGAAAGAAAGGAAGGAAGGAAGGAAGGAAGGAAGGAAGGAAGGAAAGAAGGAAGGAAAGGAAGGGAGGGAGGGAGGGAGGGAGGGAGGGAAAGAAAGAGAGAGACAAAGAAACAGAGAGAAGAAGAAAGAAAGAAAGAAAGAAAGAAAGAAAGAAAGAAAGAAAGAAAGAGAAAGAAAGAAAGAAAGAGAGAGAGAAAGAAAGAGAGAAAGAAAGAAAAAAGAAAGAAAGAAAGAAAGAAAAAGAAAGAAAGAAAGAAAGGAAGGAAGGAAGGAAGGAAGGAAGGAAGGAAGGAAGGAAGGAAGGAAGGAAGGAAGGAAAGGAAGGAAGGAAGGAAGGAAGGAAGGAAGGAAGGAAGGAAGGAAGGAAGGAAGGAAGGAAGGAAAGAAAGAAAGAAAAGAAAGAAAAAATAAAAAGAAAGAAAGAGAAAAAGGAAGGAAGGAAGGAAGGAAAAAAATTGGGTTATTAGAGAACATATAAATGATACAAACAGGGGCTAATAACAGCTTTTTAAAATTCTGAGGCTTCTGACACAGTCTGATAATTGCTAGCAATAGTGTGCACGGGGCTTGATTTGTTGAACTTCCTTTGTCTTACTTTCAGCCCCCAGAAAAACCTTGGGGCTTTAGGTTACCTGGCAGGATTTGTAGAATAATTACCCAGAACTAGAACATTGCTCCAAATTTTACATTACGCATCCCTTTCTGTTTCCTTATAGTTACAGCCAGAAATCACTGACTGGTTTACAGAAATAAACATGATTATTTTATTAAAATTATTTAAAATTTTAAAATGCAGGTAAGAACTTAAAAACAATGAAGGAGACTAGAAGTTAAGGACAGATGTGTGATAAGTTTTGGACATAATTGATTTATTTCTAGTATTTATTTCTGTTAAAAACAAGTTATGAAAGGACTGGGTTGTTTGCAAAACAAACTTTAGTTTTAAGCTTGGTCTGATTATTTGCATGAAGTGCAACAGGAATAATTATTTTTACACAAGCCTTTTAGATTGGATTTGATGGAACTTTATTCCACAAGGAATTTCAGAGAGGAATTTTTAAAGCCAAGCCCAGTCATGGGTTTGTACCTTCAAATACCTGTGAGTTCAGTAAACTTGTCTCTTCTTGAAGTTCCAAAAGCATGCGGTTGACCTGTTAGAAAGGGACATTCTTTACTCACCACAGGTTAAGAACCCTGTATAAAAGCTTCATGACAAGATATAAGGCCAGTTTCCCCAGGGGTCTTTATTGGCTCTGCAAATCAATCTTCACTTCTTAAAGGGAACAAACACCATTCCAGTCAAAGCCTAGGAAAAACAATCAGTTTTCTCAATTGTGTCCTCTTGAAAAGTACAATAGATTCCTATTTCACTGATGCCAACAACTGTATTGTTATAAGTCAAGAATACAAGTTTCTCAATTCTACAAGAACCAGACACAGAGAAAAAAACACATTCCATAATTTGCTCAAATGATTATACCTTACTCAGTTGTGAAAGGGTGTGGCTAGCTCAAGACACGTTTTCTTGACTCTGAAAAACAAAATAAGGGATCAGTAATGTTCCAAGCATAAGTAAAGACTATTGCTTTAGTTCTCTACTAGTTCAGTTTCTACTTTTCATGAGTCCTGTAAGTGTTTTTCTGTTATTAGAAGCCAGCATTTGAAAGAGCACCTGTTAAAACTCTACAGCTGATTATAATTTTTTTTATGAAAAAGATTGAAAGAAGATGACAATTGTTGGTAAATGATAAAATTTCCAGGGTGGTTACAGTCAAGAACATGATAAACAAATTTGGTTATTTTTATGGTTTACAATAACCCAACATAACACACTTAGTTGTGATTAACAGAACATATCCAGATACTAGAATCTTAGAAATCCTATACGATTTTGAAATTTATGTTAATATTATTGCCCAAAATACAACCTAGAGAATATTAAGTATCATCTTGACAATTCCATGTGTCTCATGTGTCTGTGTGAAGAGGCCAGCAAACAGGCTTTGTGTGAGCAACAAGGCTGTTTATTTCACCTGGGTGCAGGCAAACTGAGTCCAAAAAGAGTCAGGAAAGGGTGGTGGGATTATCAGTACTTCTTATAGGTTTTGGGATAGGTGGTGGAGTCGGGAGCATTATTTTCCGGGCAGGGGTGAATCTCACAAAGTACATTCTCAAGGGTGGGGAGAATTACAAAGAACCTTAGTAATGGTAGGTGAGATTACATAGTATATTGATCAGTTAGGGTGGGGAAGAAATATCGCAGTCATGGAATGTCATCAGTTAAGGCTATTTTCACTTCTTTTGTGTATCTTCAGTTGCTTCACGCCATCTGGATGTAGGCATGCAGGTCACAGGGGATATGATGACTTAGCTTGGCCTCAGAGGCCTGACATTCCCATCGTTTTATATTAATAAGAAAAGCAAAAATAAAATAGTGGTGAAGTGTTGGTGCATACAACCCCCCAAAATTTGAGGGTTGCATGGAGAGAGATAATGGGCAATGTTTCTCAGGGCTGCTTCGAGCAGGATTAGGGGCAGTGTGGGAACCTACAGTGGGAGAGATTCAACTGAAGAAAGATTTTGTGGTAAAGGATGATATTGTGGGGTTGTTAGAAGGAGCATTTGTCATATAGAATTATTGGTGATGGCCTGGATGTTGTTTTGTGTGAATTGAGAAACTAAACAAAAGACAAAATGTCTGAAGAGAAATAGGTATTAAAGGACTAAGAATTGGGAGGACCCAGGTCATCTAATTAAAGAGTGCCCAATGGAGTTCAGTGTAATTACTTGCTTGGTTCGTGAGTTTTGGGAAAAGACCATTAGTCCATTTAACCTTTCCTGAAGATTGAAGATGGTAAGGGATATGAAGGTTCTACTGAATACCAAGAGCCTGAGAAACTGCTTGGGTGGTTTGACTGGTAAAGAACGGTCTGTTATTGGACTGTATAGAGTTAGGAAGACCAAAATGAGGAGTTATGTCTGACAGAAGTGAAGAAATGATTGTGGTGGCCTTCTCAGGTTCCGTGGGAAAGACATCTACCCATCCAGTGAAAGTGTCTGCCCAGAACAAGAGGTATTTTAGTTTCTTCACTCACAGCATGTGAGTAAAGTCAATTTGCCAGTCCTGAGCAGAGGTAAATCCCAGAGCTTGATGTGTAGGAAAGGGAGGGGGCCTGAGAAATCCCAGAGGAGTAGTAGAATAGCAGGTGGAACACTGAGAAGTGATTTTCTTGAGGATAGATTTCCATGATGGAAGGGAAATGAGAGGTTCTAAGAGACGGGCTAGTGACTTGTAGCCTGCATGGAAGAGGTTATGAAATGATGACAGAATAGAATGGGCCTGTGAGGTTGGAAGGAGATATTTTCCTTGGTCCAAGAACCATTTGCTTTGTGTAGGAAGAGATTGATAGGTGGGAGTAACCAGATGAGGAGAATAACTGGCCATAAGGAACAGAAGTTGGAACGCTAGCTGCTTTCTTAGCTAACTTATCAGCATAAGAGTTGCCCTGAGCAATGGAATCTAATGCCTTTTGGTGGCCCTTGCAATGTATGACTCCCACTTAATTTGGAAGTAAAGTGGCCTTGGAAGTAAAGAAGCATTAATGATGGAGGACCCTTGTGTAGTGACGAAACCTCTTTCAGTCTATATGGTGAAAGATAGTGGTGGAGGATATGCAAGGTATATTTACAGTCAGTATAAATATTGATGTATAGTCCCTTTGCAAGAGTGAGGGCCTGAGTTAAGGCAATGAGTTCGACTTGCTGAGAGGTAGTAGAAGGGCCAAAGCAGTAGTCTCAATGATAGATTTGGAAGATACTACAGCATAGACTGCCTTTGCTAGTGAGTGATGATTAGGCTGGTGGAACTGCCATCACAACCATGTGTGATCAGGATGAGGAACAGGAAAGAAGGAAATATGGGGAAATGGAGTGACTGTCAGGTGGTTCAGAGAGATACAGTCATAGGGGTTAGGGGTCAGCTGAAAACAGTCAGGTCAAGTAGTTTTGACAGAAAGGCTTCAGGGTGCTGTCCCAGCTCTTGTGTAAGAATTTGACTGCACAGCCCTGTACTTTCGCTGTGTGTAATGAAAATGGTTGGGATGAGTTAGGGAGAGCTAGATTGGGGGCAGCTTCTAGGGCTGTCTTCAAGGAACAGAAAGAGGAGTGGAGAAAGGATTTAGGATCTATGTGATCACCTAGGTTTCCTTTTGTGAGTTTATATAACGGTTTCATTAGGATGGAAAACCCGGGTATCCAAAGGTGGAAGTATCGAACCATGACCAGGAAGGAAAGGAGTTGTGGTTTCGTAGAAGGGGTTGGGGTTTGGGAGATTAGTCGGACATAATCAACAGGAAGAGCACATGTGTTTCCATGAAGAATTATGCTGAAATGGGTAATGGATAAGGAAGAAATTTGGGCTTGACTGAAGTAATGGGGGCTGTCTGTGAAGCCTTGTGACAGTACAGACCAGGTAAGTTGATGAGGCTGATGGGTGTCAGGGTCAGTCCAAGTAAAAGCAAAGAGAGAGTGGGACCAGGAGTGTAGGAGAATAGTGAAAAAAGCATCTTTAAGATTAAGAATGGAATAGAGGGTTGTGGAGGACGATATTGAGGACAAAATAGTGTACAGGTTGGGTACCACAGGGTGGATAGGAAAACAATTTGTTGATAAGGCGGAGATCCTGAACTAACCTGTAAGACTTGTCCAGCTTTTTAACAGGTAAAATGTGGAAAGTGCAGGACAGTTTATAGGTTTTAGAAGCCCATGCTTTAGCAGGCGAGTGATAACAGGCTTGAATCCCCTTAAAGCCTGTTGTGGAATGGGATACTGGCATTGAGCGGCCTAAGGGTGATTACGTTTTAATGGGATAGTAATGGACATGTGATCAGTTGCCAGGGAGGGAGTGGAGATGTCCCATACTTGTGGGTTAAGGTGGGATGATAAGAGAGGAAGACATGAAGGAGGCTTTGGGTTGGGAAGAAGCGTGGAAATGAGATGTGGTTGTAGTCCAGGAATAATCAGGGAAGCAGATAATTTGGTTAAAATGTCTCAACCTAATAAGGGAACTGGACAAGTGGGGATAACCAAAAAAGAGTGCATAAAAGAATGTTGTCCAAGTTGGCACAAGAGTGGGGGAGTTTTAAGGGGTTTTGCAGCTTGATCATCAATATCCACAAGGGTTATGGGGACAAGGAAAAGAAGTCCTTAAAAAGAAGGTAATGTGGATTTGGTAGCCCCCATATTGATTAAACAGGGGATGAACTTACCCTTCACTGTAAGAGTTACCCAAAGTTCAGCATCCTTGATGGTCCAGGAGGCTTCCAAGGTCATCGGGCAGCATCAATCTTCAGCTGCTAAGCCCAGGAGATCTGGGAAGGATTCAGCCAAGGAACATTGGATTTGTGCTCCAAGGGCTTTAGGTGCTTCAGCAATGTGAATGAGACAGTCCAACCTCCAGTGGGGGCCCACACAGACAGGGCATGGCTTAGGAGGAATTCAGGCTGTGGGCATTCTGAGGCCTAGTGACCAGTTCCAGCACTTGAAGCAAGCTCCTTGGGGAGAAGGTCCTGAAGGAATCCTGGCCACTGTGGCTTAGATGTTTTGAAGTTATTGGTATGCTGGAGATGTGGCTGGGTTTACTCTCACAGTGGAGGCAAGTAATTGCAACTCAGAAATACGTTGCTATTTAGCTGCCTCTACTCTATTGTTGTACATCTTGAAGGTGAAGTTAATTAAGTTCAATTGTGGGGGTTGAGGGCCAGAATTTAATTTTTGGAGCTTCTTCTAATGTCAAGAGTGGGTTGGATAATAAAAGGCATATCAAGAATAAGACAGCCTTATGGCCCCTATGGGTCTAGGGAGGTAAAGTGTCTAAGGGTTATTGCCAAATGAGCCATGGACTGGGCTGGGTTTTCATATTTGATTAAAAAGAACCTAAACACTAACTGATTTGGGACAAGTCAGATAAAGAAAAGGAGCATTAATCTTGGCTATGCCTTCAGATCCAGTCACCTCTCTAAGAGGAAATTGCTGGGCAGGTCGGGGAGGGCTAGTCATAGAAGAAAACTGTAAGTCAGACCGGGTGTAAGGAGGGAAGGTAATAGAAGGGTTACAGGGTCGGGAGGCAGAGGCTAAAGAGTTGGGACCTGGCTCAGCCCAGTGAGGAGCAGCGTGGGGAGGAGGGGAGAGGTCAGATGAGTCAGTAGAAAAAGGAGGGTTCAAAGGACTCAGAGCTTGGAGCAGAGACTGAAGGAATAGACAAGACAGAAGGCAAAAAGATTTGGGGTGAGTCACATTGGGAGAAGAGATTAGGAAGTAACTGATGTGTAAAATAATTCCTGGACACAAGGCATCTCAGACCATTTGCCCATTTTCAGCAAAAATTTTCTAGATCTTGTAGGACAGACAAATCAAAAGTGCCATTCTCTGGCCACTTGGAACTACTGCTGAGTTTGTATTCAGGCCAAGCAGTATTGCAGAATAAGGCACTTAGGTTTTAGGTCAGGTGTTAGTTGAATAGGTTTTAAGTTTTTGAGAATGCAGGCTAAGGGAGAAGAAGGAGGAATGGAGGGTGGAATGTTGCCCACAGTGAAGGAGGCAAGTCCAGCAAAAAGAGAGGGTAGAGACATGGAGAAGGTGTTCGGGATGGGTTGAGGGGTGTGAGCAGCCCTGGGCTGCAATGAGGGTAAGCAGCCAAAGCAGGCATCCTGCAATTGGCTTGCTACCAAGGGAATGTGGGTGAATGATCAAGGCATATGTCCCCACGGTGATCAGACACCAGTGGAGTGTGGGTGAATCATTCAAGCTTCCCTGCAATGATTAAACACCAATGGAGTGTGGGTGAATAATCAGGCAGGCATTGCCACAGTGATTAAACACCATGGGTAGAATGTCTTCCTGAGTCCATGACCGGTGCTGGAGTTTTGTGTCCATGGATAAAATGTGTCTCCTTGTCTTTACTAGAGAAAAAAAAGAACTAGAATTGGAAGGACAGGGATATTGAAGGGTAGTGAAAGAGACTGGAGAAGAGAGTGAAAAGACCCCTTACCTCATCTGAAATTGGTGAGATATTCCTTGTGCTGGTTGGTCTGAGAACCCGATGTCATAGGTGGATCTCTTCACAGAGTGAGGGTGAGGACAGGGGACTGGTCTCCAGAAGGAGTCCCTCTGACCCAGGTCTTCAGCACCAAATGTCTCATACATCCATGTGAAGAGACCACCAAACAGGCTTTGTGTGAGCAAGAAGGCTGTTTATTTCACCTGGGTGCAGGTAAGCTGAGTCCAAAAGAAGAGTCAGCAAAGGGTGATGGAATTATCATTAGTTATTATAGGTTTTGGGATAGGCGGTGGAGTTAAGAGCAATGTTTTTTGGGAAGGGGGTGGGTCTCACAAAGTATATTCCCAAGGGTGGGGAGAATTACAAAGAATCTTCTTAATGGTGGGTGAGATTACAAAGTACATTGATCAGTTAGGGTGAAGAAGAAACATCACAGTCATAGAACATCATCAGTTAAGTATAGTTTCACTTGTTTTGTGTATCTTCAGTTGCTTCAGGCCATTTGGATGTATACATGCAGGTCACAGGGGATATGATGGCTTAGCTTGGCCTCAGAGTCCTGACACCATGTATGTGAACATGTTAAACAATCATGTTTAACACTCTTCTGGATGCTTCAGTGGTCCTCTACTGCAGCACCCAAACCCCTAGGTCATGAAAGACAAACGAGCCTGAATTTTATTTTAGTATGCCTGTTAAATATATTTGAAATTTAAAACACTTGATGTTATGAAATAGAATATTAGATTAACATAGTTATTTGTTTTGTCAAAATGATGAGTCAAAATTTGAGAAGCCAAAAGCCATTCATCAATCTTTACTATTACATGAAATCCTGTTCAAGGAAGTTAAATTTCACCCTTGCATTAGTTTACCATTAATGGTTAATCCCAAGTTTTAATGAAACCTTATAGGTAATCCTATTCAGTTTTAACCAGTTTGATCATGACGTGAGATTTTTCACATAATTTTTATAATTCTTCACAAGATTTTCTAAAAAGCATATTGGCCTCTCAAGAAAACCTTGTTGTGCTTTTATTTCTGTAAGAGTTAAAGAGGGAAGAAACAAGAAATGTGGCTGGTGGTTAAAGACAGGTTTTCTTTAGACGAAACCTGAGAGGTGCGTCTGGCCAATTTTGTTCAGGAGCACTTTCTCTTAAAAACTAAGAATATATATTGCTTTTAGGTTGAGGGGGCTTATCACTAGCTTGGAATGTTTATGTGTGTGGAGAAGTTTATAGCAGGGTTGGAATCTCTCTGGCAGGAGGGAAGGTGATCTTGTGGCAGACATCTTTCTGTCCAAGAAGCGAGTTATCTCAGGGCTAACATTTTCCTGGAAAGAGCAGAGTTTATCTCAGTGCTACCCTATCTCTGGTTGGGGAGGAGTTTGAAATATTTCTGGTTGGAGAAGTTATCTGTGGTTTATGGTCATGCTGACCTTAGCCATTAGGCTGATGCCTTTTGGATTTAAGCAGTTTTTTTTTATTAAGGTGAACTTTAGAATGAGGGGCTGGTCCAATGTGGTACTGGTCCCACTCTGTCAGTCCAGACCCTACGATTAAAAAACGAGGAGGGATCGCAGGCTAATTCCTGTGGACAAGGGGATGGAGAGCTTTCTGGTCTTGGGTTTACTGTGGAAGCAATGTCAACTGTAGATATTTTGGGATAGTTGTTTGTAAAATTGTCATGATCTTCTCAGTTAAAACTCTTTGAAAAAGGTTAATAAGGCAAGGTAAGAATATTTGTTCTAGGCATATTATTAGAAGAGGGTCCAGGAATGGGATGATTCAGCCTATGATTTTGAATTTAAACCAATAATCCATTTGGTTGTTTTGATATTTTCTTAGCTTTTTAGCCTTTTCTTTGAGTTTTTAGCAGTGTTTTTTACTAGATCTGATTGCTTGATATAGAAACATTTCTTACCTAATGAGAGGCAGAGGCACATGTTTGAAGAAACTCATGTATTACTTTCTGTTAGTAACAATGATTCCTGCTATGGGGATAATAATTAGGTAAAATGCTATAATAATTGAGATTTTTTGGTCTTATATTCCACCCTGAGGGTGCTACAGCATATTGTTCTACTGCAAATAATAGAGTGAGTAAAGCAGTTCCCAAAAGAGTTGCACCATAAATAATTTCCATTAAAATGTTTTAATATTAGGCTTAAAAGGAGAGGTACGAACACTGAAAGTATTTGGTGAGGTAGGGGTGAGGGAGAATAAAATTAGTAGTTTTCACTTAAAAACTACTAATAAAATTGGTAGTTTTTTTCATCTATCTTTTATGATTGTCAGCTTGATATTTTCTACTTTATACATTGATATTTAGGGTATTTCTTTGGGCTGTTGGAGTTGCTTCCTCAGATTTCTAGGCTTTGACTTCAGTGTGATGTATTTAGGAACTGACTCCTGTATCAGATATCATCTTAATCACCCTGTATTTCATGGACTCACTAGACTTGGAGGCAAAGGATTCTGGGCACCCTCAGTTATTGGTTTTCAGTGCCAGTCGTGAAGACATTTCCTCCTGTGATGGTCGGGGTCTTAGAGGCAGTACCTGATGAAACACTTACTTTTCAGTTTGTAGGACTTTAAGAAAGCACAGCTTAATATGGAGATTTGTGTCTAGAAAAATTAGAATTTAATTTAAGCAGCGGAAAATTATAAAAATGGAAAAACATTAGGCAACACTAGAATTCAGCAACACATGCGCTGTCATTTTTGAAACATAATTTTCTCTCTCCAGTTTCCCACTTTTATTAAAAAACAAATTGTAATAGGACTGGTTTACTTTACCATACTTGGCTTAGTTATTTGCATACAGTGCAGTAAGAATAATTATTTGTTACATTGGCCTATTAAATTGGCTTACATGGCACTTTGTTTCATAGAAGGAAACTGAGATAGAACATTTTTAAAGCCAAGTCCGCCATGGATTTGTACCATCCAATACCTATGAGTTGGAAAATTTCTCTTCTCTTGAGGTACCAAGATAGTTTGGGCTTCCCAGCCTGTTAGAAAGTGACATTTTTTACTTATCACAGATCAGAAACCATGTACAGGAACACAAAATATGAAGTGAGTTTTCCAAGGGCTTTTCTGTTTTATAAGTCAAGTTTGATTTCTTAAAGGAAAGCATAAAATTCTGGTTAAAGTATTGGTAAAAATAACCAGTTTTTCTAATGTGTGTCTTGTTACAAAAGAAAACAGATTCTTATTGCACTTATGGAAATAACCATACAGACATAACTTAAGAATACTCAAAGATAGTTTGCAAATTCTAGAGAAAATCAGGTAGGGAGAAACAAGTATGCTCCAAATTTTATTTATGGGACTATACTAAATTGTTACAAGCTGTTAATAGCTCAAAAGAAAAATTTCTTTGACTTTGCAAAGCAAAGCAAAGACTTAGCAACATTTTAAGCAAAATGTAAAAAAGATTATTGGATCCTCCTTTAAGTTTAGTTAATGCAGTTACTTCCTGTCCTGCTTGATATTAGTTAACACTTTGGCTTTTCAAGTGTTCTGAACGTTTTCTTCTATTCTGATGTTACAGTCTCTAAAGTTACCAGAAACCTGCATTTCAGAGTACCTGTTACAGCTTTATAGCTGATTATAAAACCATCTTCTAAAGAGACACAAAGTAAGACAATTATTAATGGATGACAAAGTGTTTTAAGGTAGACATAGTTAAAGATACAATCAACAAAGGCATCTTTTACCTCTGTGGCATACAATAATTTTAATGTAACAATTATAATTTTTACTTATAATGTACACTAAGATATATCAGAATTAGAGGAGTCTCTCATAACTTAGAAACATATATTCATATATTTATATGAATATAGCCCAAAGGAAGCCAAACACCATGTTATATTTGACAGTCCTTCTTCTAGGATTTTATACCAGATAAGCCAATTTCCACCTTATGTTAGTGTGCTATTAATGTTAAACTCAATTTTAATAAAACTTTGTAGACACATTTACCCAATTTTAATGCTTGACCATAAGGTAAGATTTTTTTATAGACCCTTTTTAACCCTTTATATAACTTTTGTTTAAGCACAGGTTAGTGCTTTAACAGAAATACATGTGTATTTATTTCAGTGCTCAATTTACAGAAAAACTGGATGATACCCCTTCAACTTCAGTCAATATGTTTTTACACAGCATTCTATTTACAATTAATCTTTCAAAACTTGCTTAACCTTTCAAAATAATTCTTTAACCTTTTCATGCAGGTAAAAATCCACATTCTTATGCCTCCTTATAATCTTTTTACCAAATGTATATTTAACTTTCCTTACACAACTTGCACATAAACAGTTTCTTCAATAGTTTTAAATACATATTTTACTATTAACTTTTAGCAACCATTACTTTTATTGAAAACCTTGGTAAGTTTTGGATTTTAATTGTGTGCTAGGTGTTAGCCTAGGACCTAGATAGAATTGCAGATAAGGCCTGGCTTATTCCCGTAATTAACTCCATGTGTCCTAGGTTTTACCTAGCTGCAAGCATGCAAGTTGTACAGCTAAGAGTTATAGGGACATTTTATAAAGCATTCAGAGGGTCTAATTACTTTCAAATTTTACAACATTTCTTTATAAATTCCCTGTTATAAAACTTTTCATGACTTTTACAGACAGTCTCTGATATGCAACAACTTTCTGGCTTTTCATAAATATCCATTTCTTTAAACAGCCAGTTAAGTTATTTTAGGATAGGAATTTATCACACAAGAGTCTTTTTTATATAAACTGCCTTTTATTTAATATTAATGATGATAATAGTCCTTTCCAAAAGAAAAAAAAAAAAACTTCCTTCATGTCTGTGGTATAGACTGTCTATGGCCACAAGATTGTAAGCTACAGTATTCCACTAAATAGTTTAATCTGTAGCCATCATCATTAAACCAATATTGCTGTTTTATTTATTTAAAAATTACACAGGCAAATGTTATTTTGTTTGGACTGGGTGACAGTTTTGTAGCCTTTCTGTCAAGTTTTCACACCATACAGTATTTACGAGAAATAAGGATGAAATTGACTAATTAATTAATGTGAACAAAAGTGTATGCTGGTGGATGGGTATTGTGGCTTACACCCAGAAGTTTGTGAGGCTGAGGTGGGCAGATCAAGAGGTCAGGATTTCGACCAGCCTGACCAACATGGTGAAACCCTGTCTCCACTAAAAATACAAAAATTAGCCAGGTGTGGTGGTGCATGCCTGTAATCTGTGCTACTCAAGAGGCGAAAGCAGGAGAATCACTTGAACCCAGGAGGCAGAGGATGTAGTGAGCAGAGATTGTGCCACTGCACTCCAGCCTGGATGACACAGCAAGACTCTGTCTCCCCCGCCCCTGAAAAAAAAAGAAAAAGAAGAGAAAAAGAGGTATACTAACAACTCTTCAGATATTTATCATTTCAATACACCAGAAAGTTTCAAAGATTAAAGTCACATGAACAGAAAGTTCTCTCAGCATTTACCTTTTCCTTAAAAATATTTGACTTCAGCGCTAATTTTTATATATCAATTAATTAGTGCTCTTTTAATAGACATTACTCACATAACACATATACAGCCAAGCACACAATAAGAAGAAATTCAGTAATTATAAGATTTTTTTTTCCTGCTAAATTCCCCATTGTATTACTGGCCTTCAGGTGAGGCCCTTTAAGAACAGTAATAGGAAAATGGTTTCTATTGACTAATAATACAGAAATTCTTGTATTTTCCATTCATTTATGAGATCATTAGGGCTCCAATTAGGGCTTTTAAGAGAGGATCATTTCTCTTACTATCGGGAATGGGGACCCTGTCTCTTCTTACCCTCTTTTTTCCTCTGGAATTTTTCCTTTTAAGATTTTTAGACTGGCTATAGAAGGTATGCTGTTTATCTCCAAATGTTTCTGCTGCCTGTAAAACTGACTGTTTTTCTGTAACAGTTACGGTTTTGGCTTAAATGTAGCATAGCATCTCTTCATGTAACATGAAATACTTGGCTTAAATTTTGGAAAACCTCTGTATATTTATTATGGTCATCAGAGAACCTACCTAGTTCCCCCTTTATTTATCTAAGTTATTGCAGTGAAAAGAAACTTGAGATGGTGCCTAATAAGGGGCATTCTGAGATGGTTTCTCCAGAAATTGCTTTTCTAATTCTGGGGAATTATTCTGCATGGGACTACCTGATATGACTGTTAAAAAAGCTGGGTTGATCTTGGAATGCTTGTGAAGGTTTAGTAAAAAATGTCATGCTTCTGTGCAAAAGAAAATGAGTCACTTTTTTCTTCAAAGTTCAGGGGTCAAAGTAGTTCTAAAAGTTTCAGAGTACCCTCCAGAGGGATGCAGACTGAAGTTGGACTGTCACCTCTCTAGAAAAATAGACAAGAAAAGAGGTATCCCTCAGTCTCCTGCTTCTTTCACCGTGACCCAGGGAGGAGAAGAAGACAGTGGGAGTGTCCCCCAGACTGTTATTTCTCCTTGACTCCTGGGTTCCAGCATTGTGTTGAATATGCCACCCATGGTTGCAGGTGTGACCTTCAAATGATGGTAGCAGAGGAGCTAAGTAATGGGGCAAGTCATGCTCACCCATATGGCTTTAGTTCTCTGATGATGATTACTCTTTGACCTGCTAGATTGGGTCTGGGTCACTCCTTGATGGATGGGTCTCAGGAAAGATTACATGAAAGTTGCATTTGGGCAACTGTTGGACTTCCCTCCTTAATAGAGGAAGTGTTTCAGTATTATCTTTGGCTTCCCTTGCTATGGCCCTAGTGAAACATTGAAACCCCAAAGAATGAGACTGATTGACTTTCAAACATAAGTCCCATTTCTGGTGTAAATGCCAGTGTAGCTGAATGTAGAACAGGTGACTTAAAAGAACATATATATGGAATGGCTCTCCTCTTGACTGTTAAAGGTTGAGCTTTGCTGTTTACTAATGGGGTATGGAGCCTGGTCTCTAATAGAGGGGTGTAAAAGGGAGAGAAATTACAAAACCAGAGTTTTTGGACAAAGGGCTAACAAGGCTCCCAGTGGAGAAAAATAAATACCATTACCCTAGGTAGTGCTGTAGGGTCTGAAATGTTAGGTAAAAACTGACTCCATCCTTACAGACAGAAGTTAGAAAAAGAGGTTTGGGTTTAATTGACTATTCCTGTAGTATGCCTCCCATTACAAGAAAATTAACTTGTTTCATAAGGGAAATGCTTACATGTATTGGGCAAATACTGGGATTTTACATGGAGGGTAAAACCAACCCAAATAGAGAGAGAAGAAACAATCCAAATGGAGAGAAAACAGGATACTCCCTTGGGTGAAATACTCACCCATATGTTGTTATGAATGTCTATCACTGAGGGGTGGAAGAGACCTTACTAGGTAAATACTTAAAATGAAATCTTGAATTCCTCTGTCTCAAGGAAATCACAAAAACACAGTTTCTCAAAGTTATATTTCTGATTACAGAAAAGACACCAACTAACTCTACCAAGCAAGATTATATCTCTAAGCTGAAAAAAACTCATCTGAAAGTATATACAATGAAGAGGTAATTGCCATAATAGCCATGAGAGAAAAGAAGGAAAATGTAATATGGAAGGCCCTTGTGCTGACACATTGGTGGGCTGTTTAGGACTGGAGTAGTCTAACGGCCTTCAGATAACACTGGAGGTTAGCCCCATTAAGAAATCTTCAGTTTTACTAGGACCTCCTTCCAATCCCACATGTTGGCTTAGGTCCTCTGTGAAAGGAAACTAGATTGGAGAAGACTCATAGATGAATGTAAAGAGTTAAAGTTAAAAGTCTGGTCTTACTCACCGTTCTGATGAATTCCCTTCTGCCAAGCCAATGAATCAAAATATGTTGCATTCTTACCAATGCACCTTAATATAGAAGTTTCTTGTTGTCTGAACAAGCCCTTCAGGTTTTTTGTTCTTTATCCAAGAAAATTATGAAAGACGAGAAAATTAAGAATTGTAAACACAAAGATAAAGTTGGAATGAAAGTTTAATATGAAGGGAAAAAAGCTCTCCACAGCAGAGAGAGGAGTCTGAGTGCATTGCTGGTTACATCTGAATTCAAAAGCTTTTATAAGAAACTCCTCTCATGTGTGTAGGAGTTTGAGTAACTTCTCCTATCAATAAACCTGTGTGTTCAACTCCCATTATCTCATGTAGCTGTGGGTACATCTCCAGGCAAGCACACAGTGCCACTTATTTTCTTGTATAAATATGGTTTGTTTTCAACAAGCCATCCTCAGCCCTGTGCATATTTCCACCACGTATATGCCTGAAAGGGAGGGAAATTTTTTTTCCTAGGATTTCACTAATTATACAGATTGCTTATCTGTGTGTAGGTGCAGCCCGAGTTTTTCACAATTTTTTTTTTCTTATTCCTCAATACCTGTTGAAATACCCCAGATGAAACAGTTAACATGCTGAATATAAAGCTCTGTTGGACTGGCTTTATGATGGCCAATATATCCTCCCACCAAATATCCCTATTACCAAGTTCATGGTAAATTTCTGAGCTAAATGAGCCTCTTTTTAAATGGCTGTCTCTCCCACAGAATCATAGGACTGTTTAAAAAGCCTCATCAATTTTGCTATCCCTCATAGGTCATACAGATGCAACTTCCTAATGGAAACCCAAATCTTTTTCACCTGAAAAGTTAAAAAAGTCTGGGGGGGGCGTGAAAAAAGAAGTAGGGCATAATTCCTAACTCCAAAATATAGAAACATGTAGATTAATATAATTGCAAAACTTAACATATGTAAACAAGCTTTACCTAAAAGTCTTATGAAAATGGGTACTATGTCACCAGGCGTGGTGGCTCACTCCTGTAATCCCAGCACTTTGGGAGGCTGAGAGGGGTGGATCATGAGGTCAAGAGATCAGACCATCCTGGCCAACAAGGTAAAACCCCATCTCTACTAAAAATACAAAAATTAGCCAGGCATTGTGGTGGGTGCCCATAGTCCCAGCTACTCAGGAGGCTGAGACAGGAGAACTACGTGAACTGAGGAGGCAGAGGTTGCAGCAAGCCGAGATCACGCCACTGCACTGCACTCCAGCCTGGTGACAGAGCAAGACTTCTTGTTAAAAACAAAACAAAACCAACCAAACAAACAAACAAACAAAAATGGATACTGTATCTAACTGGGGCATAATTCATCTGTCTGGTACTATAAACTGAAGGTATACAAATCTGTTCCCTTAGGAAATGTTAATTGGACGTACTAAGTGGAAACTAGTAAATTGCCTATGCTGACAAAATGTAGAGTAAAAGCTTAAGTGTTAGTTGGGAAAAATACTCCAGTGTGTATTCCTTTATGTGGAGCTTTTATCACAGTCGAAGGAAAAAACTAGGAGTACCTTTCAATGACAATGACTGAACTAAAGAATTTCTATTTAATGGGGCATTTATTGCCTTTCTGTGAAATGTTAACTGAAACTACCTACATGCTAATGGAAATAATGTTTCCCAAAAGAGTTACATCATAAAATAAAAGTGGTTAACATAAAATCTTGCTGCCTAACAAGCAGAAAGCCTCTGTCATAGGATAAATTGTGAGAAGCTGCTACATTATAGAGTGTCTAATAGCTGTCAAACTCAGTTTCAGTGGGGCTGAAACCTTAAATCTCCTGGTGAGCTTGGGGCCCAAAAATCTGTGCACTTCTGCTTTGATTGTAATTTTCTGGCATCAATTAAATATAAAAACAGAGTTTGATTTACTTGAGCAGCATCTGATGCAGTAAAGAAGATAGAAAAATCATAGAAACAAAGAAAAAAGGTGTCCTTTAAGAAAAGCCAGACTGATGAAGACAAAAAAAAAAAAGAGTCAAGTTACTAAAATCAGAAATAAAGGGTGAGGAACATTAATGTCAATCTTACATCAGGGCCTGTTGGGGGTGGGACTGAGGGGAGGGAACTTAGAGAATGGGTCAGTAAGTGCAGGAAACCACCATGGCACATGTCTACCTATGTAACAAACCTGCACTTTCTGCACTGTATTCTGGTTATTTTTAGAAGAAATAAAAAGAAACAAAAATTTTATAAAAGGAAGAAGAAAAATAAAAGGAAGAAAGAAAGAGAAAGAAAGAAAGAAAGAAAGAAAGAAAGAAAGAAAGAAAGAAAGAAAGAAAGAAAGAGGGAGGGAGGGAAGGAGTGAAGAAGGAAAGAAAGAAGGAGGGAAGGAAGGAAGAGAAGAAAGAAAGAGAAAGAAAGAAAGAAAGAAAGAAAGAAAGAAAGAAAGAAAGGAAGAAAAGAAACAAAGAAAGAAATAAAAAAAGAAAGGGAAAGGAAGAAAGGGAGAGAGGGAAAGGAAGAAAGGAAAAAAGAAAGAAAAGAAAGAAAGAAAGAAAAAGAAAGAAAGAAAGAAAGAAAGAAAGAAAGAAAGAAAGAAAGAAAGAAAGAAAGAAAGAAAGAAAGAAGGAAAGAAGGAAAGAAGGAAAGAAAAGAGAAAGAAAGAAAAGTTTATTTAAGGGGCATGTACCTTGCTCTGGGACAGTAACTAAAGCTACCTCTATGATGGCAGACATAAAGTAATTTTGTCACCTGATCTTGATATCTGAGCTGGTTCCCAGGAAACACTCTAATAAGGGACGCAATACCCAAAATATCTGCAGACAAGTGGATGACAGGGTTGTTAGCAGCACTGAATCCATATGGGTCTGCAGCAACTTTCCTCCTGAGAGAAGTGTTTGTCTGAGGCACACAAGGCAAGGGCATAGACTGAGGCAGTTCTAGTGCAGAAGTTAAAGTGTATTAAAAATATTTTAGAGCAGGAATGAAAGAGAGTTAAGTAGCTTGGAAAGGGCCAACCAGATGACTTGCTCTTAAGTCATCTTGATTCAAGTACCAGGTTTAGCCTCTGACTTGCAGTCATATATGTTGGTATACTTCTGGGGTCTTGCATATCTTCTCTCCTAATTCTTCCTGTCTGGCAAGCTGTCTGCACGTGAAGCGCCCTGCTAGTACTTGGGAGGGGGCACATTCTCAGTTTGTTTACTGAAGTTGAGTGAATGTGGTACATTCTTTCTTTACTAGTCAAGGGTTCCTAGAAGGTAATATACCAGTTAGGTTCTGCTATTTTGCCTCTTACTACACATGCTTGGGCACATTGACCCAAATCCTCAGATCTTACTTAGAAGCTACTAATCACCAGTTTTATATGTTTCTATATTTTGGGAACGTGCCTTGCTCTGACACCAGTAATGAGACATTTTTATTATGGAGAGACAGTTAACAACAGCCTGACCATCACCTGACAGTCATCTAACAGAGGTGGGGGTCACTTCTGCCCTACTTATGCCTGACTACCTACTTACTATTACTGGAGGACACTGGTACGACCATGAAATTCTTGGCAAGGAAGAAGCACTCTAGTGTAACAACTATTATTTTTTCCTTTATTCCCCAAATCACCACAAATTTTCTTTCTCCCCTGCCTTATGCAGTAGTCCTAGGGCCAGGGCTGCAATGGCAAGTGCAGAAAGCAGGAATAATTCCCAAACAAGAAACCATAACTGTGTTTTCAGATGTTACTTCAGAATTCCTAAGGGCCTACTGGGGGTGGATTGCAAAAAAAACAAAAACAAAAACAAAAACAAAAAAAACCATTAATTTATATTTTTATGTAGATAACCTTATCTGAATGGGAGTGGATCTAAATGGGAGTGGAATGAGGAGAAACCGCTTGCTGGACTAGTACAGCTGCCTACAATCTAAACTAGCACAGTGGTGATTCTAATGTCCTTTCCAAAGTTGAAAAATTGTAGGCATTAATGGGGAGAAGGAGAAACAGTAAAAGTAAAGGAATGAATACATGGGTTCTAAAATGAGAACAATTTAATACCACCTCAAAAGAGTTTCAGAGCAAGAGATAATGTGTCTTAGCTCATTTACACCAGATGCCTGAAAGAGTGAAGTTACGCATTTCCCAGCATCACTCCTTCTTTAGAACCTGACAAGATTGAAAGGAAGCCTGAAACCTGAATGAACTCATCCTAGGAGACATTACTAAAATAGGATGGACCAAATTAATTATTAATGGTGAAAAGGGGTTGTAGTCATGTTGCAATATCTTCTGCATTGTATGTTCATTTCATGTAAGGGATCCAAGTTTTACGATGGTGGGTGTATTAGTCCATTTTTATGCTGCCAATAAAGAGACACCAAAGACTGGGTAATTTACAAAATAAAGAGGTTAAATGGATTTACTGTTACACATGACTGGGAAGGCCTTATAATCACAACAGAAGGCAAGGAGGAGCAAGTCACATCTTATGTGAATGGTGGCAGTCAAAAAAGAGAGCTTGTGCAGGGAAACTCCCCATTATCCACCCATCAGATCTCATGAGATTTATTCACTATCGTGAGAACAGCATGAGAAAGACATGCCCACATGGTTCAGTAACCTCCCACGAGGTGCCTTTCACAACACATAAGAATTTGAGATGAGATTTGGGTGGGAACATCATCAAACCATATCAGGAGAGTTGGAGTGGGTGGTGGGGTAGTGGAAGGGTGTGAAATATATATTATTAAATATATATCATGAAATATATATTTGATCTTCCCCTCTATTTCCTTACATCCTTGGAATTTCCAATATGCTGCAAAGCACTGTCTTTTTGTATGCTAATGGACACTGAGAGCTTTAGAATTTGACTGATCACCAGAAAGACCAAAGCATGTTTAGAGGGCAGAAACATTCAGCCCCACTCCCCAACCTGCAGGAAGGAGGAGACAAGGGCTGAAGGTCCGTTTGACCAACAATGGCCAATGGCTTAATCAATCATTCCTTCTAATATAGTTTGAATATGTTTACCCTATAAACCTCATGTTGAAATGAGATCTCTAATATTGGAGGTGGGGTCTTGTGGGAGGGGTTTGAGTCAAGGGGGTGAATCACTGATAAATAGCTTGGCACCCTCCCCACAGTAATATGTTCATATGAGATGTACTGTTACAAAACTGGGGACCTCTCTCTTCTCTCTCTTGTCTCCTCTCCTACCTCATGACATATCTGTCCCCCTTTCACCTTCCATCATGAGTAAATGTTTCCTGAAGCCACACCAGGAGATGTTGCTCTCATGCTTCTTGTACAGCCTGCAGAACTATGAGTCATGTGATGCTGTTTATTTTAATATACACAGTTGAGTATTTAATTATAGCAGCAAAAAATGGACTAATCCACTGATGTAATGCAGCCTCCATAAAAGTCTAAGGAGACAGATTTCAGAGAGCTTCCAGGTATCAGAACATATGAAGTTTCCTTTTTGTTGTTTAGACAGAATTTTGTCCTTTTTGCTCAGGCTGGAGTGCAACGGTCTAATCTTGGCTCACTGCAATCTCTACCTCCTGGGGTCAAGCAATTCTGATGCCTCAGCCTCCCAAGTAGGTGGGATTACAGACACCCACGACCATGCCCAGCTAATTTGTTTTTGTATTTTTAGTAGAGATGGTGTTTCACTATGTTTGCCAGGCTGGTCTTAAACTCCTGACCTCAGGTGATCCACCTGACTCAGGCTTCCCAAAGTGCTGGGATTACAGGTTTGAGCCACCACACCCAGCTGAAGCTTCTTGGAAGGTGGCATGCTCAAAGATGCATGGAAGATTCATACCCCTTTCCTCATTCCTCCCACTATGCATGTTTTCATCTGTATCCTTTGCTACATCCTTTATAATAAATTGGTAAGTGTGAAGTTAACATACCCCCAAACAACTATTCCAGCTAATAAGTGAACTCAGCAATTTTTCAGAATATAAGATTAGAATACAAAAATTATCTATACTAGTAAAAAAAGTAACAAGTAAATTTTTAGTTGGATTTATTTTAAATATTTAAATACAAAAAGTGAACAGGGGCTTCTGTTTTTGTATATTTATTTATTTACATACACACTGGTCTAAGCCAAAATGTGCAGAGAAAATGAGCTCTTGCTTTTAGTTTCCATTCTATGGCTGAAGCTGTAGCTGGCCTCCCTCCTCCTCCACCTACACAGAGATTCATAGTGACTGCTTTACACTACAGGTTTAATGCATTTTATCTGTTTCATATTGTTGCATTGGTGCTCCTGGTATGTTACAGTCTTTCATACATATACACAGTCATTAATGGGAAAAAGAATCTCTCTCTCACTGGCATCAGTTCTTACTCCATAATGGGAAAGTGAAATGTTACAGTTAGGGACAATTTAGTGAAAGAAGAGGGGTGACTGGAGCTGGAATAACCATCTGCATGGCTGCACTCTGGTATCATAATGAACAAAAGTATGTCAGGATAGTGTGGAGGACACTATTGCAAGTAGAGTCTCTTTGGGAGATTCTGTGGGGAGAACTTTCTTCCCCGGGTTTAGCTAATGTGCCAAAGTTAAAAAAAAAATCAAATAATCAGCTTTTAAGATTTCTCTCACTATGACAGCCCATATACAGCAATCACAATCTAGATCTTTCCAAGAAGTAACGGTAGAGCCCCTGACAGAATACCTTCTTTCTTACAGCCCTATAAGCCTAGAGAAGTGTCTGTTGCTGCTGTCATTGCTGCTTTTGCTCCATTTGCAACTTCTCAGTCTCAAAGATGAAAGCAAAACCAGGATCATAAAGGAGGTGGTCCCAATAGACACAGCTGCCCTGGAAAACCTGTTCATTTTCTGAGTCACAAAGATGGGGAAATTGTAAATGGCATGGACTGCACAACTGAATCATCTCTGAAAACATCTTCATGGGGTCTGCCACAGGCTCTCCTCTAGCTCTTCCTTGTCATTGTACTTTTATAGCTCCTTCTCAAGTCTTCTTCATGTAACCTTTACAGGAGAAATTAATCAGAAACAGGGGTCCTGGGCACCAACCCTCATGCCTGTCTGAGCACCAGTGGCAACAGTGACAGCAACCATGGCTGTTGGACACCCAGAATAATTTTTTACAAGAAAGTGTTATTTAAAATAGCAGCCCAAGATTTTTAAAAATGAAAGTAATTTTAAAAATTAATACAAAATGGGTCAACAACCAAAATGAAAAGAGCCAGTCTGCAAAACTCTTAAGCAAATATATGGAAACACCTTTCTTAACCTTGAGTTTGTCTTTCATTTTGTAAATATGACACCAACAACACAAGGAACAAAACTTTAAGCCATAGATAAATTGAAGTTGTTTAATATGGAAAAGTATGTCAAAAGATTGTCTACAGAGAGTCAAAAGACTACCTACAAAATGAGAGAAAACATTTTCAAATTGTAGATTTCATAAGCATCTGGTATCTAGACTCTGTAAACAACTGCTACATCCCAATAACAAACTGATAAACAATCCATTTACCAGATGAGCAAAAACCAAGCAAGCAAACAACAATAGAAAACAAATACAGAAATCCTATATGAAATAAATACTTCTCCAAAGAAAATAGACCAATGACTCACAAGCACATAAAAAGATGCTCACAAGCACATAAAAAGATGAATGTCATTGGTCATTAGAGAAATTCCACTGAAATTCTGGAGTTAATGGTTAATTTTATGTTTTGTTAGTTTTATTTTAAGATGGAGGGAGGAATGAGGCTTATGCATATAATGTAACATAATTTAACCATACAAAGAAATGATGTGCCAAAATCTACCACAATGTGGATGAATCTTGAGAGCAATATGTTAAGTGAAAGAAACCAGACATGAGCAACCATAATGTAGGATTTCAATTGTAAAAAACTTCCAAAATCTGTTTATCCATAGAGATTGAAAACTGACAGTGGCTGTCATAGACCAGCAAGAAGTGGGTAATAGGCAGTGACTGGTTCTATAACACTGTGAATGTGTCAAATGTCACTGAGTTGTGTTCTTTAACATGGTTAACCTTATCTTATAAAATAACATATTATTTTATGTTACAAAATCATACAAAATGATTGCAATCTCTAAGGCTTCCCTGAAACACCTGTGCATTTTCTGAGCCACAAAGAGGAAGAAATCAAAAGTTGTTCTGGCAATGGAGCCATTTTAAGTCATTTGAAAACATAAAATTAACATGAAATAAAAATGTAAAGAGATGGGTGGGCAGGGTGGCTAACCTGTAATCCCAGTTCTTTGGAAGGTTAAGGCAAGAGGATTGCTTGAACCCAGGAGTTTGAAGTTGTAGTGAGCTAAGGACCTGCCATTGTTCTCCAGACTGATTCACAGAGGGACACACTGTTTCTAAAATAAAATAAAATAAAATAAAGTAAAGTAAAATAAATATAAAGAGATGAGTCTTCAAGAAAAGAGCCTATTTGGGAACATGTAAGAATTTCAAGGCTGCGTGTGAGGCTCATGCCTTTAATCGTAGCATTTTGGGAAACCAAGAAGGGCAGATCACATGAAGCTAAGAGTTTGATAGCAGCCTGGCCAACATAGTGATAGCCCTATCTCTACTAGAAGTAGAAAAACTACCTGGGCATGGTGTCATGTGCCTGTAATTCCAGCTACTCAGGAGGATGAGGCAGGAGGATTGCTTGAACCTGGTAGCCCCTAGGTATGTCTGAGAAACAAAAAAACAAAGTGAGGGCTTTCATGAGGGAAAGAAGGAAGATTATGTGAATTGTTTTAAAAGAAAGTTTGTTGGTGCTGGCAGTGTCTCCCAGAGGCTGGTGAGTTCTGATTGATGAGTAGCAGCAGTTATTGGGTAAGACTTAAAGTCACTATTAGGTTTTTCTGGCTTTCCTGTTGAACTGCAAAACTAGTTTTTAGAAACAATGTATGTGACCTGGGTGCCCTCATGACTTTCAGACTCTATTACATTTGGGTATAACATGGAAGGCTCTATTTGTGTAATTAACTTGCACCTACCTTAAAGAGAAAAGATTCACATTATTAAATACAAGCCCTCTCTCTTTCTCTGCCACTCTCCCATTTTTCGTTCTCTCTTTTTCTTTAGCTCTATCTCCATTTCTCAAAACAGGGGGAGAGGAAATATTATCTACTGATAATCAGTGCTTTCAAAATTTTAGTACCAGGTAAACAATTATTCTCATTGGTTCCCCTGAGCAACCATTTACACATCAAGAAGTGTGGAGACATTAGCATTTTCCTCCTTTCACCTCACTGACAATTGAACATCACACCATAATTTTGTCCATTAGGACTTTAAATAGACCTTCTTTTTAACTCCATTATTCTTCTATTCATCCCTTCCTCTAGGTAATTTTTTTTTTTCAAGATGAAGTCTCACTCTGTTGCCCAGGCTGGAGTGCAATGGCATGATCTCGGCTCACTGCAACCTCAGCCTCTCAGGTTCAAGTGCTTCTCCTGCCTCAGCCTCCCGAGTAGCTGATATTACAGGCATGTACCACCATGTCTGGATAACTTTTTATATTTTTAGTAAAGATGGCGTGTCACCATGCTGGCCAGATTTGTCTCAAACTCCTTACCTCAAGTGATCCACCTGCCTCAGTCTCCCAAACTGCTGGCATTACAGACACGAGCCACCACACTTAACCTATAGCTTTCTGGTTTAGAATCTACTTCAAATATTCCCAGAACACTCAATTCTAAACTAAGCTCACAGTCAGTAATATAGTCTTACCTTAAAGGGCTTTAACTGCTGATTTACTGTAGCCTGATATTCAATTTCTCTCACCATTTTTCTCTTGTTTTTATTCCAACTTCAGACATAGATTATCCATCCTTCCAATTTTAGGCCATCTCCTTTTCACTGGTAATCTGTCTTCTACATCAGTATTCCTCTTCCTTCTGACATTCTCCTATGGAGTTTAATTTTTTTTTATCCAATGGCAATAGTAAATCCAGCTTTTGTGGAATCTGAATCTTACACTTCTTGCACACTACTGTCTACAACAGATATAAAATTGCAAATACTGGCCAGACCTGGTGGTTCAGGTCTGTAATCCCAGCACTTTAGGAGACTGAGGCAGGTGGGTTACTTGAGGTCAGAATTTCAAGACCAGACTGGCAAACAGGGTGAAACCCTGCCCACACTAAAAATACAAAAACTAGCCCAGTGTCGTGGTGTGTGCCTATAGTTCTAGCTACTTGGGAGACTGAAGTAGGAGAAACACTTGATCCTGAGAGGTGGAGGTTTCAGTGAGCCGAGATTGTGCCACTGCTCTGCAGACTGGGCAACACTGATTCAAGTAAAAAAGGACAAATACAAAATTACACAGGAAATTAAACAGATAAAAAATGAAATAACAGTAAAATACATTTTAAAAAAGATATATATATATATATATAAAATGTCAGTGGTTACATGGTTATGACTATATAAATTTTTTTCACTGCTAGACAGTGTTACAGTTTTTGGTGTGTGCACTTCCTTTTTCTACATTTTCTCTAGGTTTAGTTCTATGTACACATACATTGCCAATCTCTGAGGTTCATACACATATTTTCTTTCAGTATGTTGAAACATATCTGAATATGGTTGATATGTTTTAATATCTACATTTATTCCTGTTATCCTGAAAGTGGACCCCAGATTCCTGGATAAGAGGATGTATTAATTATCACTAATTTGCTGCAATAACTGCTCCAGATGCCGTTTACCCCAATTCTCTGCTTTTCCAAGGAGAAGTGATAAGAACTAAGTCCATGCCACTCAGCACAAACTATGGTCTATGCTGTAGATGACGAACCCAGAGATTTTGAATCTGACTTCTTACATACATACACACTGTCCATTTTATCTCCTCAGAGAGGGACAGAAAGCTTTAAACTCTCAGATCTAAATAGTTTCTTATTGGGAATTGTCTCCAGGAAGAAAAGGAGCATCTCAGGCTTAAAACTCCTGGAATGTTTCCACAGTCCCAGGCTCTATCTGTGTCCTGGAATGTAAAAACACACCTTGAAAGAGGTAAAATAGTCAGAACCACATTTTACACTCTTTTAAATACCAAGGCTTGTTCTTTGACCCAGTTCTCTGTGAAATTTATTCAAGTAGCCCTAACTATGCAGACACATAGTATGTTTTCTGTGCAGTCTCACTTGGGGATTTCAGTGTTATCTTTTGGAAGATAATCCTGTTAGTAACCACTGCATATCCACCCTATGCATGTTAAACATGCTTCAACTCTTTTCCAAATTGAATCCAGAATCCTGCATTATAGTATACCTGTTATGGCTTACACTTTTTTTTTTTTTTTTTTTTTTTTTAAAGATGGAGTCTCGCTCTGTCACCCATGCTGGAATGCAGTGGCATGATCTCAGCTCACTGCAACCTCCACTTCCTGGGTTCAAGGGATTCTTCTGCCTCAGCCTCCTGTACAGCTGGAATTACAGGCACATGCCACCACTCTCAGCTAATTTTTGTATTTTTAGTAGAGATGGCATTTCAACACGTTGGTCAGGCTGGCCTTGAAGTTCTGACCTCAAGTTATCCACCCATGTAGGCCTCTCAAAGTGCTGGGACTACAGGCATGAGCCACCTTACCCAGCCATGATCTCATTTTGATGCAGCACTTCTACCCACATTGCTTGCCAAAGAAACCATTCTCATTTTATATGTACAGACACATATATTTTCAGTATCTTTTATAATTATTTCTTTGATGATTCCTTTCTTCCAACCCACCTGTCTTCTGTTATTTTCTTTTTAATCCTAGCAAAGTTAGCATGCTGGACTGAGCTTCTATTTACTTATGTCTTTTCTCATTTTAAAGAGAAATAGATGTTGAATGACATCCCTGACTTGACAAGACATCAATCCGCAAATGTACTTACAAATTACATGTAATGTAGCATAGATGTCTTCTCATTAATTTCTGCATAAAATTTATGTGAATTACATAGATATAGTTAACATTATCTCTACTTACAGATGTTTAGGTTTACTTTCCCTATTTCTATTGTCTTCCTCCTCTGTTCAAATTTTAGTGATTATCTTTTACTGGGCTTTTCCCAAACTCCTCGAGGTTGAGTTAAAAGAAAAACTTTCGGCGGGGTGCAGTGGATCACACCTATAATCCCAGCATTTTGAGAGGCCAAGGCAGGTGTATCACGAGGTCAGGAGATCAGACAATCCTGGATAGCATGATGAAACCCTGTCTCTACTAAAAAAAAAAATACACACACACACACACACACACACACACACACACATTATTATTATTATTTGATGAACTGCATTGTCTCTTTATAACAAAGATCCTGAAAAAACTGGGTATAAAAAAAAACGTACCTCAACAAAATAAAATCCTTATATGACAGACTCACCATTCATATCACACTGCATAGGGAAAAACTGAAACTGTTTTCTCCAAGAACTTAAACAAGATGAGATCAAAGACAAGACCAGCATGCCACTTTTATCACTGTCATTCAACATCATCCTGGTGTGCGTAGCAAGAAAATCAGACAGTAGAAATAATGAAGCCTACCCAAATTGTAAAGAAAGAAATCAAATTGTTTTTCTTTGGAGATGATATAATCTTATGGCTGGAAACAACTGAAGTCTATACCAAAAGACTATTACAACTTATAAGCAAATTCAGTAAAGTTGCAAGATACAAAATCAACAAACAATAATCAGTAGCATTTCCACATGCCAATAGCAAAAATTCTGAAAAAGGAGCCATGAATGTGATTCCATTTATGACAGCCACAAATAAAATAAAATATCTAGGAATAAACTTAATCAAAAATTAAAACACCACTACAATAAGAATTATGAAATATTGATGCAGCATGTTAAAGAACACACACAGACACACACACACACACACACACACACACACAAATGGAAAGGTATTTCATGTTCATGGATTAGAAGAATCCATGTTGTTAAAATATCCATACTACCCAAAGCAATCTACAAATTCAATGCAATCACTACTAATATACTAATGACACTCTTCACAACAATAGGACAAAAATATGTCTTAAATGTCTATGAAACCACAAAAGACTCCTAATAGCCAAAGCTATCTGGAACAAAAAGAACAAAACTGGAGAAGTCATATTACATGACTTGCAATTGTTCTGCAGAGCTATAGTAACCAAAAGAGCATGGTACTCACATAAAAAGAGACACATAGACCTATTGGGAACAGGCTTCCCAAAATCTGGCCATACACTGACCCCAGAACTGTCCATAAACAAAATCTCTGCAGCACTGTGACATGTTCATGATGGCCATAATGCCCACACTGGAAGGTTGTGGGTTTACTGGGATTTTAAAGCATGGTTAGAGGAGTCTCTTAAAAAAGTGATTGCAGATTTGGCTGCTCAGGATGTAGTACTGCAGTTACTAGCTTTTGACAATGCTAATCGCAATTGCCAGGCTGCTCTGTGACTTATCAGAGGGAAAGCACATTTAGTTGATTATACCAAGGCCTGTGGTGGTATCGGAGGTAATCTTCATAAAGCACTTTGTTGACACAGGCAATGGCAGGACTGAGAGTGGATAAGGGAAATACTCCATTTCCTGGAGTTTGTTTTAACTGTGGGAAGCATGTTCATACTAAGAAAGAATGTAGAAAAATTCAGTAAGACAGGCTGACAGATACAGGAAAAAGAAAACTACTGAGCCTGAAATATGTCCAAAATGTAATAAAGGAAAATATTGGGCTCATCAGTGTCACTCTAAATTTGATAAAGATGGGAACTTGATTTTGGGAAATGCCATGAGGGGCCTGTTCTGGGCCCCATTCCAAACTGGGACATGTTCAGCTCAGGTCATTCCCCCACCCCTGGAAAATGTCTGTCCCCTGCCACTGATGATAATTCTGCAGTAGATTTATGCTGCACAAAAGCTGTGAGCCTTCTGCCTGGAGACACCCCACAAAAGGTCCCAACAGGAATCTGTGGACCTTGCAGCGGAGACAATAGGATTACTTTTAGGAAGATCTAGTTTAAATTTAAAAGGGGAAAGTCAATATACAATGCATGAAATGGGGTATGTCCCTGGTATGTGACTAGAAAACGAATTTGCAAGTTTTGAAAGAACCCCTTCAAATGGAAAGATAAAATTCCTGCCAAGGTTTAGGATAAGATTTTTGATGGCAGCCATTGTTAAACCTCCAGAACTTATACCTTCAAAATGGTTAACAGATAACCCAATTTGGATAGAATAATGGCCTCTAAGTAAAGACTAACTGGAGGCTTTAGAGAAATTAGTTACCAAACAATTAGAAAATGGGAACATAGCTCCGACATTTTCCCCTTGGAATTCTCCAGTTTTCATAATTAAGAAAAAATCAGGTAAATGGATGATGTTAACTGACTTAAGAGCCATCAATTCAGTTATACAACCTATGGGAGCATTACCGCCAGGGTTGCCTTCTCCTACTATAATTAAAAAAAAAAAATAGACTTTAATAGTCATAGATTTTAAAGACTGTTTCTTTACTATCTCTTTACCTGAGTAAGACTGAATGGTTTGCATTTACAATTCCTGTGGCAAACAACCTGCAGCCTGCTAAACATTTTCATAGTTTTACAGATGGGTCTAATAATGGTAAAGTTTCTTATTCTGAATCTACTGTAAAGTTTTTGAGTTGCCATATACCTCAGCTCCGAAAGTGGAGTTGTAGTTGTGATTGAGGTATTGACTGTTTTTGATATGCCTATTAATGTGATTTCTGATTCTTCATACATGGTTTATTCCACACAGTTAATTGAAAATGCTCAGTTATTATTTCATGCAGATGAACAACTGATGACTTTATTTACCCAATTGCAAACAGCCGTTAGGCATAGACTGCACCCTTTTACATCACTCACATTAGGGCTTATACACCTCTTCCAGGACCTTTGAAGGCCATCAAATGACCGATTGCCTAGTTGTTAATGCAATATCTAATACTAGACATTTTCACAATTTAACCCATGTGAATGCCTCTGGTCTCAAACGCAGATACAGCATTAGCTGGAAAGAAGCTAAAGCTGTTATCCAATGATGCCTAACTTGCCAAATGGTACATTCCTCATCTTTTACAGTTAATCTTCGAGGATTGGATTACTTAATTGGAAGGATAACCTTACTCCCTTTGGCAAATGGATGTCACAAATATTCTCTCATTTGGGAGACTAGCTTATGTACATGTATATGTGAACAGCTTTTCTCACTTTGTCTGGGCTACATGCCAATCAGGAGAGTCTTCTGCCTGTGTTAAATGTCACCTTTTACAGTGTTTTGTGGTGATGGACATTCCAGCCTCTATTAAAACAGATAATGTCCCAGGCTATACAAACCAATCTCTAGCTACATTTTTCTCTATGTATAATACTAAACACATTACTGGTATCTCATACAATTCTCAAGGATAAGCCATAGTGGAAAGAATGAATCTTTCCCTAAAACAGCAGTTGCAAAAGCAAAAAGGGAGAACAGATAATATGAAACACTGCAGATACAACTTAATGTAACAGTATTAACTTTAAAATTTTTGAGCCTACCCAAAGGTCAGATGTTATCAGTGGCTGAAAAACATCCACAGAAACTAGCTGCAAAGACAGAAGGAGAACAACTGGTTTGGTGGGGATCTCCGACAACAAAAAGTTGGAAAACGTGAAAAATAATAACTTGGGGTAGATGTTATGCTTGTGTTTCTCCAGACCAAAATCAATAGCCAATTTGGATACCATCAAGAGGCCTGAAACCTTATCATGAGCCAGATGCCAAGGAAGAGACTCTGGGAGGACCCCAAGGATACCCTGGTTGCAACCATGTTGAGACTGATGCTGAGGAGAACACCAACTGTTACAAGCAACACCCATTGAACACAACAACCCATCTGGGAACAGATCAATAAGCTGCCACAGATAGCAGAAGAGAACCTGAGGAAAGTGAGACAACCAGTCACAATGAGTAATTTAACTGTAGCTATGGTAGCGATGATCACCACTGCCATGAGTATTCCTTCCACAACGGCCGACACGGAGAACAGTTATGCTTATTGGGCATATTTATCAGTCTTGGCTGGCAATAATGCCTAGATGCAATCACTCTATGACACAGTTACACATGCTTTCTGATCTCAGTATTTACCATAATAAATCTGCTCCTATAATTGAGGCATACTATCCTCAAAAATCTATTTATAAACAAAATTGAACCTGACCCAAAAAAATGAATATACTTGTTTAGGAAGATTGCATTGGAGAATAGGCAATGGTACTGTGCAGCTATTCCTATGGAATCATTATTAATTGGTCTTCTAAAGGGATGTTTAGCTGGAATTGCACCTCTCAGTCTGTGGGCCATGCCACACTATGTTCAGATAGTCCGAACAAACCAGTGAGATGGTAGAAATAATACGAAGTACGGCAAAAGTTCCTATTATCTGGAATCATGACATTATAGTAGCACCTCAACCTCACATGATATGGCTCACTTTAGGAGCTAAACATTAAGGATCTGTGGAAATGATTAGTAGCTCTTAATAAGATCAAAATTTGGGAAAGAATTAAAAAAATGTAGAAGGACATTCTACAAACTTGTTTTTAGATATAGCAAAATTAAAAGAACAATATTTAATGCATTTCAAGCACACCTCACTTTAACACCAAGAACTGAAGTGCTTAAAGAAGCTTCAGACAGATTAGCAGGTAGTAACCCATTAAAATGAATAAAAACACTTGGAAGCTCTGTAACATCAATGATGATTGTGTTTTTAATCTGTGTTGTCTTTATGTAGTCTGCAGATGCGGATCCTGACTCCTGCAAGAAGTAGCTCACCGTAACAAAGCTGCCCTTGGTTTTATCATTTTGAAAATCAAAGAAAGGGGACATATTAGGAATAGGCCCAAAAATCTGGCCATAAACTGGCCCCAAAACTGGCCATAAACAAAATCTCTGCAGCACTGTGACATATTCATGATGGCCATAATGCCCATGCTGGAAGGTTGTGGGTTTACTGGAATGAGAGCAAGGAACACCTGGCCTGCCAAAGTGGAAAACCACTTAAAGGCATTCTTAAAACTCAAATAATAGCATGAGTCATCTGTGCCTTAAGGGCATGTTCCTGTTGCAGATAACTAGACAGACTCACCCCTTTATTTCAGCCCATCCCTTCATTTCACATAAGGGATATCTTTAGCTAATCAAATACCTATAGAAACAATGCTAATGACTGCCTTCTGTTAATAAATAAGTGGGTAAGTCTCTGTTTGGGGTTCTCAGCTCTGAAGGTTGTGAGAATCCTGATTTCCCAGTTTACACCATTGTATTTCTGTGTGTGTATCTTTAATCTCTTTATCGCTGCTGGGTTAGGGTCTCCCTGACATAGCTCGTCTCAGCATAGACCAATAGACAACCCATAAATACACACTTAAGTATACAAGGAACTCATTTTTGGATGAAGATGTCAAGAACAAATATTGTGAGAAAGACAGTTGCTTCAATAAAAGCAGAGAAAATTGGATATTCATATGCATAGTAATGAAAGTAGGCCCCTCTCTCCCACCATACACAAAAATCAAATCAAAATTGATTGAAGACTTAAATCTAAGATCTCAAGCCATGGAACCACTAGAAGAAAACATTGGGAAAACTCCCCTGGGCATTGGTTTAGGAAAATATTTATTAAGTAATATCCAGAAACACAGGCAACTGAAGCAAAAATAGAAAAGTGGCATCACATCAAGTTAAAAAGTTTTTGCACAGCAAAGGAGATAATGAAGAGAAGAAACACCCTCCAGAATAGGAGAAAATATTTGCAAACTATCCATCTGACAAGTCATTAATAATCAGAATGTATGAAAAGCTAAACAACACAATAAAAAGAAAGCCTGGCAAGAGATCTGAGTAAAAATTTCTCAAAAGAAGGCATACTAATGGGAAACAGGTTTTCAAATAGGTGTTCAATATCATCAATCATCAGAGAAATGCAAACCAAAAATTGTAATGAGATATTATTTTACCTCAGTTAAAGTGGTTTTATTCACAAGACAGGCAATAAAAAATACTAGCACAGATATGGAGAAAGGAGAGTTCTTATACACTGTCAGTTGGAATATAAATTAATACAACTATGAAGAACAGTATGGATGTTTCTCCAAGAACTAAAAATAAAGCTATGATTTGGTCAAGCATTTTATTGCTATGAATATACCTAAAAGAAAGAAATCAGCATGTCATAGAAATACTTGCATCCCCAATTTTATTAAAACACAGTTCATAACACCCACGATTGAGAAGCAACCTAAATGTCTATCAACAGAAAAATGGATGGAGAAACTCTGGTACATATACATAGTGGTAAACTCCTAAGTTATTAAAAAAATGAAATTCTGCCATTTGCAAAAACATGGATAAAACTAGAGTGCATGATGTTATTGGAATAAGTCAGGCACAGAAACAAAAACTCATGATCTTACACATTTGTGGGAGCTAAAAGTTAAGCAATTGAACTCTCGAAAATAGAGAGGAGAAAAATCATTACCAGAGGCTGGGAATGGTAGTGTGAGAGGGATGGGGAATTGGGGATGATTAATAAGTACAAAAATATCATTAGGAAGAATAAACTAGTATTTGATAGCAAAATAGTGTGATCACAGTCAGCAATAATTTGTTGTGCATTAAAAAGTACCTGACAGGATAATTGCAATATTTGTAACAATAAAGAAATGATAAATGTTTGAGATGATAGAAACCCTACTTATCGTGATGTAATTATTATACATTATATGCCTGTATCACAATATCTCATGTATCCCATAAATGTATACAACTATTGCTTATCCATCAAATAAAAATAAATAAACTAGAAGTCTGTGAAAGTCAGTCATGTAAATTGGGGCATTCTTGTCACACTGAACTAAAACAGAATCAAGAGGTTACCGGTAAAAAGCACTCAGAATGCATAATATTGTTTCAAGAATATAATTCTTTTATAGTCTGACTAGTAAAACTGCTGCTGTAACCAGAGTCCACTTTTATGTAACAGATGCTAAGACAACCTCCTGCAAATCAAAAATTAATTAAACCCACCACAAGTCACTAATCAGAGCTCCCTGTACCTTCCTAGTGCCAGACAACCTTCTTGAAAAATATGTAGTATCTCTCCTCTCCTCTCTCGCTCTCTCTTGTCTCTTCTCCTTGTCCTCTCTCAGATAAAATCTCTAATCTTCTGTTTGTTCCTCAAGCATATTAAAGTTCACCTGGTCTGTGTGTATGTCCCAAATTGCAATTGTGCCTTCCCAAATAAAATGTTTTAACTTCAGAGATTTTTCTCTACATTCTATTTGATATTGATATGCTTAGTGTCAGAAATGGGATTCCAGAGCTGACTCACTTTGGAGAAAATCGCAGGCCTGTAGAACTATAATGTGATGAACTCACACTGAGGCCATTTGAGCTCCACTAATTCTGTAGGTTTCCTCTCTTCTTGTTACGTTTTCTGTTCTACCTTGATTCCCCAGAATTCTGAAACTATTCTCAGTATTCATATTTCTTTACATATTTTTACATATTTTATATGTGAATTCTACATATTTTATAAGTGAATTCTACATATTTTATATGTGAATTCTACATATTTTATATGTAAAATAAAGTTTACATGCTTTACATGTTTTTACATATTTTATATGCAAAAATATTTACATATTTTATATGTAACTTTTTATAAATAAATCACAAATTTATTTATACTATTTACATAAATTTATTTTTATAGCAGAATGTAATTGAAAATATTACATTTCCAAAATTTTGACTAAAATGTCATTGTTGGTAGAGTCTCTCTGTAACACACACTGGAGTTCAGTGGTACAATGTCAGGTCACCACAATCTCTGGCTTTTGGGTTCAAGCAATCATCCCTCCTCAGCCTCTGGAGTAACTGAAACTGCCTTTGCAAAATTTTTTACTCTGAAAATTATGACAGTAAAGATATCAGACCTAACTGACCCCATCTTGCCTCTACCCTCAAAACAGTCCTTGTTTATTCCTAGGCATAGGCCAAACTAGCTTTGGGAAGAACTTTAGTGCATAGTCTACATAATATCCAATTTCAAAAGGATAAACTATTTTTGTAAAACAAATAAAAGGCCACCAGCCACTAAGTCAAATGAGGAGGACTGGAAATGTAATTGTTACCACCCATTATTCCGGAGGTCATAAGATTTGCAGCTTCCTCAGTTACTTTTGAGGGTAACATTAGTATTGTGAACCTAAGGTCGGTCTTTTGAGGTGTCTTTTCAGGATTTTGCATTTATAACAACCAGATGACCCTTCCTGGACCTTCCAACCAGTTCTCTCTTCCCCACCCAGGAAGTGACTCAGCAGAAGAGAACAGCTTTGACTCCTTATGATTTAACCCCCAAGCCAAATAATTAGTACTCCCAATTAGCTAGCTCCATATCCATCAAATTTTCCTTAAAATATCTGATCCCTTAGTTTTCAGAGATACTGATTTGAGTAGTAATAAAACTCCAATCTTCCATACAGCCAGTTCTGCGAGAATTACTCTTTGACTGTTGCAGTTTTTTTTTCAGGTCTTGATAAATTGGCTTTGTCTAGGCAGCAGACAAGGTACATCCGTTGGGTGGTTTTGTGCCCTGAAATCCCCCTCCCCACTTTGATTTTTTCTGCCTTTCCTTCAAGGTTTCCCACCTTTCCAGACTGAGCAAGTTTTCTTCTTACATATAGTGATTGATGTCCCATGTCTCACTTAAGTGCATAAAATGATGCTGTCCTCTAATTACCTTGGGCACATGTCATCAGAATCTCCCAAGGTTGTGTTACAGGAATGTATCCTCAACCTTGACAAAATTAACTTTCTAAATCAACTGAGACCTGACTCAGATATTCAGGGTTCACATTTTTTTTCTATATACCTGTTTACTAACTTGTGCTAAATTTTTTCTTTCTCTGCAAAAACAAGGTCAGTCATCAACAGTTCTGACACAAATTTTGTCTAGTTTTGGGGATAGGTATTCAGTTGTATTGTAAGTTTTCTAGAAGAACAACTTGCATTAGAAATTTTTATTTATGGCTGGGCATGGTAGCTTATGCCTATAATCTCAGCACTTTGGCAGGTGGCTTGCATTAGAAATTTTTATTTATGGCCAGGCACGGTAGCTCACGCCTATAATCCCAGCACTTTAGGAGGTGGCGGTGGGTGGATCACGAGGTCAGAAGATTGAGACCATGCTGGCTAATATGGTGAAACCCCATTTCTAGTAAAATACAAAAAAACATCGGCGGGACTTGGTGGCAGACACCTTAGTCCCAGCTACTTGGGAGGCTGCAGCAGAAGAATGGCATGAACCTGGGAGGTGGAACTTGCAGTGAGCCAAGATCATGCCACTGCCCTCCAGCCTGGGGAACAGAGCAAGACTTGTTTCAAGAAAAAAAAAAAGAAATTTTTATTTATACCTTTTCCTAATTCACTTGGCAAACCATATTTTGTGGTAATTATTTTTTCTTTTTAAAAGCTACTCTCCCTCATCAAGAGTCCTTGTATCAAGCTTGTCAGCTTTCAGGGCTGATACTTTTTTTTGTGACTGTTTGCTAATAAGGATACTGATGTCAGATAATTTCCCTTATGCTTCTCTTAAACTTCTGTGTGCAAGGTATTTTTTTTAAGCAAAATTATTTATTTTTTCTGAAAGAAAACAGCTTGTTCTAGAGAGTTCTGGCACAAAACTTGTTGACAGCTTTGTGTGCTGCTCAGGCTGAATAATCATTCCTATTGATGTGTAACTTGAAGGCCACTGGCATAAGATAATTCCTCAATTTGCTCTCTTTAAATATATGTTGACAAACTTTCCCTTGTTTATATTGTATTATTTTTTTCTGACAGAAATTTGCTCATAGTCAAAAGTCCTGGTACAAAGTTTGTCAGCTTTCAGGGTCAAATATTTGTTTTGACAGTTCTTTTGAAGAATCACAAATGTTAGATTTTTTTTATTTAGATTTTTTTCAAATACCCATCTTTGTATTAAAACCTTTTTCTGTTTTTCCATGAAAGAAAACAGTCAATAATCAAGGGTTTTTGTAAAAAGGTTGTTGTCAGCTTTTAGGGCTGGGTATTTTTTCATTTTGATGGTTCCCTAAGTATGCCACCAATGTGAGAGAATTTTCATTCTTGCTTAATTTAATGAATGTCTGCAAACTTTCTTTCCTATGAACTGTTTTATTGCTTAAAGAAAGCTGCCTATCATCAAGTGTTCTAACAAAATGCTTTCTGTCAGCTTTCAGGAATGCTCATCAATTTGACAGTTCTTTAGAAGGGCCACTGATGTGAGAGAACTTCCACTCCTTGCTTTTTCTGAATGTCTGTCTGCAAACTTTGTGTATGTTAATGTATTTCTGGTCATGAAAGAAAATTCCTTAGTATTGACAGTTTTGTCACAGAGTATGTTGTCAACTTGCATGACTTAGATATTCATCGGCTTCCATTTGTTAGTGTGAAAGAAGTGTATTTCTTACTTCTAACTGCTTGTCTGCATATTCTCTTGCGTTAGCATCTTTTTTCTTGAAGAAAACTACTCATCAAAAGTTCTGGCAGAAATTTTTTTTTTTTTACCTTGCAGGACTGATGTTCATTTGCATTGATGAGATTATTAGAGGACCACTGGCATAAAAAGCTTTTCTTTTTTGCTGCTTCTGAAAGCCTGTCTGCTAACTTTTTTGTGTGTTAAAATTTTTCTTTCTCTGCAAACTAACTGCCTATCATCAAGAATTCTTGCACAAAGCTTGTTGTCAGCTTTAATGGCTGAGTATTTAGGTATATTTGGAGGGCCATTGGTATAGGAAATTTCTACTTTTTGCTTTATTTTAATATTTGTCTACTTTTTTTTCATATAAACAGCTTTCTATTATCAGCAATTGTTGTGAAGTTCCAGGTTCTTGGTGCCATGAACAAAGAATTGGACATGGCACACACGACAGATAGTAAAGCAGCAAAGTTCTATCAAGCACAGCAGCACCCTTGATGGGGGAGAGTGGGCTGACATCTGCAAAATAAGATGAGTGTCAGTTTGCTGTATTTTGTTCTTTTTGTTTTGTTTTGTTTTGTTTTTTTGTTTTACATGTTTGTTCTCTTCTGTTCCCAGGCTGCCTAATCTCTAGCCAGCATTTTCCTTTTGAGTGATAGGAAAGATGCTTAGTTTCCTTGGCCCCTGTGCACTTGGATGTCAACTTTATCCCATAATTTTAAGTCCAGGCATAATATTTTATCAATATGCATGAGCATTAATGAGTTCATTAACATGCAATGTATTTTATGAATACCTTTTCTAATGCTCATACCTATCTCTAAGAAGCTGCCTATTACTCATTTGGTCTGGATTTAGCTAGCTATGGCTCCTTACTCAATCTTTTATTTCACTTTTTTTGTCTGCTCAATTTTTGCTTCTTATATTTTTCTTGCTCACCCAACTCTTCCCCTTGTTCTTACTAATTCAACCTCTAATTTCCTCTGCTATTTTCTTGCCTAATTTCTTCCCTGATAGAAATGATCCTCTTAAATCTTAATGAGGTGCTAAAGGGTGATGGCCCATTTTCTGTACCTATTTTTCACTGGCTTTGTATAGTGATAATGCCTAACTGGAGGTCATAGAACTCTCTCCATGCTTTAGGTAAGGGTATCTGGTTTGGTCATAGCTTGGTGTTTTTCCAAGGTTTTTGGAGTAATCATCATCTGGAACTTGAGAGCTGCCAGATGGTCAGACACATATAAAATAAGGCAATTCAAAATGCAGGGTTCTAGAAGTAGTAAAATTAAGATGATTATTAAATGTTTTAATACAAGCAAGATGATTGGTAGTGGCCAGTTCTTAAAATGAGAAAACTCAATGGAAAAAAGCTATTGAGCCAGCTTGCTCAAACTCCTATTTCTTCCCTTATTCTGTCAATGCAATTAGAACTAGAGAAAAACAGTTACAAAATCTGACGAAAAACCTGAAGGAAAGAATTATCATAGTTAGTCTCAAAAGAACAAAATTGAATGCAGTGACACATTGACAAGTTTTTAAAAGAAATAGGTTGTAAAATTAAAAGTAAAATATCTTGTATTTTCATTGAGAGAAAATTAATTTCTCAAGAAAACTATATTTTCATAAAGGGGACCATCTTATTAAAATTGTTACAACTGATTTTTAAATAGTAAGCAACTTAATCAAATACAAAGTTTTCATTAAGTTCATGAACCTTATGATGATTTGCATAGACAATCTATGATATGCTTAAACTTTCTGACTTGTCACAAACTTTTCTCTTTCTTAAGTCAACAGTTATTTTACATTAGAACAAATGTTTACCATAAAATATCCTTTTTATATAAAATTATTCTTTTTTCTTTATAATCTTCTGTAAGAAAAAAATGGTTGTACATGTCAATGTCTTTCTTTACATTACGCTTCCCTACTTGTAGGTTTCTTCCTAGCTTATTTTATATGTAACCATTTTAAGTTCATAGATTCGCTTAAATAACTTCTGAATTAGACAAAATTCTTCATTTTAAAAAAATCAGAGACAAAATCCTGGTAGGCTCCTGACCTTTAATGCTGCCGATGGAGATGCTTAATTAAACAACCCCAATAATAAAAGTCAGTAAGAGCAGAAGAAAAGTGATAGGTTTAAACTTCAGGGCATGGAAGTGTAGGGTAATGTGCATCAGGAACCGCTACCACAGCATCACGAGGGCTTCTTTATTTTATGAGAAGTTACAAATATACCTATTTTTTACACAAGAAAGAATTTCCTGTTCGCACCCAGGAAATTTTTATGGTAGGTCTTTGTAGAACTACATGAGACTTATTTGTGTTTATTCCATATTTATTATCCAGGATGCTTGGATCGCATTATCCCCATGGTCAAAGTTTCTAGGCTTCATAGCTGAATAATAATTATCTGCAGCTAAAAAGCAGTAGTCTTTTCAACACTGTTATGAGAATAATTAGATAGACCTAGCATATTTACGAGTGTTACAGAAATAATATTCTGTTTAACCAAAGGTTAGCTAGATCTTAGTCCCAACACTCCATGCTTGCTTTACTGTGCTGAAGCTGTTAACTGAACCTGTAACTGCAGTAACAACCCAATTTTTTACCATAGTACCTCTTAGTAGGAGGGGAACTAACTCAGCAACTGAGAACTCTCAGAAATTCTTGTTGAAAGATTTTGTTCTAATTAACAAGTTGGAATAGGAGTAAAAAATCTAGTCTGTGTCTTTCTTTTTATTTCCATGGCACTTAGACCAAAGGGATGTTTTTCCCCATAAACAGTAAGGATAGAGTAGTGTACCCCTGTATTAAAAATAGTTGGAATTTGGGTGCCCATGATATCCAGAGTTATCCCTGGTTTGTTAATGATAAAGATAATATTCCTGGATGGGGCAGTGAGGGAGATTGTAAGCTCCTTCAGTCTTCACTCATTTCTTTCCTTTGCATTGTTAGAATTTTAGCTGACTAAGCCTCTTGGTGGGAGTGGGGACAATCAATACTCCAAAGCCAGAGATAATGACTGGTACTTTTGCACTGGCAGCAAGTTAGGGGTCTCATAAAATTCTTCGTCCAATGTCCTTTCTTTGAACTTGAAGCAAGGGTTACTACTTCTGGGCCCTTGCAGGTTATCCTTTGACACCTTCTGGGCCTTTAAGGCATTGCTAATAATTGTAGCTATAATTTTGGATTACTGTTTATTCTTCTCTTCTTCTTCTAGGTAATGATTCTTGTATACCATAAAAGCAGTATCCAGGAACTGAGCCTGAGATTTCTAAGACACCATTTTTCAACCATTGAAGTTTGCATCTAATATTAGGGGCAGGCTGGTTTATAAAGTGCTGAGCCATAAGCACCTTCTCTTTTTGTGAGGCTGAGTCTCCGTTAGTAAATATTTTAAAGTTTTCTTTCAATGAGCTGTAAAACATAGCCAGGTTTTTTCTTTCTTTTTTTTTTTCCTTTGTGACTAATGTCAGCTTGTAATAGTTTACTGCCTAAGTGATTTCTTTTCTTGTTCTTTTATGAAACGTTAAAAGACAGATACAAGGTTGGAAAACATTTGCAATCTCCCTTGGACTTTCAGAATAACTTGCTAGTTTTTCTTTCCATTGCTGTATGTCTGTTAGCTTTTACTGAAAAAGAGGCTTGAACTCTCACTGTGCCATCCAGCCCTGTCACTTCCCTGAGAGAAAGTACAATTTGGGATATATGGGTTGCCTTCTCCAGTGTGTAGGGGAACCACTGGTCTATTTGTTAATTCTTGTTTATTTATTTATTTATTTATTTATTTATTTATTTATTTATTTATTTATTTATTATACTTTAAGTTGTAGGGTACATGTGCATAATGTGCAGGTTTGTTACATATGTATACTTGTGCCATGTTGCTGTGCTGCACCCATCAACTCGTCAGCACCCATCAACTCGTCATTTACATCAGGTATAACTCCCAATGCAATCCCTCCCCCCTCCCCCCTCCCCACGATAGGCCCCGGTGTGTGATGTTCCCCTTCCCGAGACCAAGTGATCTCATTGTTCAGTTCCCACCTATGAGTGAGAACATGCGGTGTTTGGTTTTCTGTTCTTGCGATAGTTTGCTAAGAATGATGGTTTCCAGCTGCATCCATGTCCTACAAAGGACACAAACTCATCCTTTTTTATGGCTGCATAGTATTCCATGGTGTATATGTGCCACATTTTCTTAATCCAATCTGTCACTGATGGACATTTGGGTTGATTCCAAGTCTTTGCTATTGTGAATAGTGCTGCAATAAACATACATGTGCATGTGTCTTTATAGCAGCATGATTTATAATCCTTTGGGTATATACCCGGTAATGGGATGGCTGGGTCATATGGTACATCTAGTTCTAGATCCTTGAGGAATCGCCATACTGTTTTCCATAATGGTTGAACTAGTTTACAATCCCACCAATAGTGTAAAAGTGTTCCTGTTTCTCCACATCCTCTCCAGCACCTGTTGTTTCCTGACTTTTTAATGATTGCCATTCTAACTGGTGTGAGATGGTATCTCATTGTGGTTTTGATTTGCATTTCTCTGATGGCCAGTGATGATGATTGGGCAGTATGGCCATTTTCACGATATTGATTCTTCCTATCCATGAGTATGGTAGGTTTTTCCATTTGTTGGTGTCCTCTTTTATTTCACTGAGCAGTGGTTTGTAGTTCTCCTTGAAGAGGTCCTTTACATGCCTTGTAAGTTGGATTCCTAGGTATTTTATTCTCTTTGAAGCAATTGTGAATGGAAGAATTCTTGTTGTTTTTATCAGTAGTGCTCAAGGGAAGAGTTATAGGGAGGTGGCTGTGGTTCCCCCTGAGAGACTGGTGTCCCCACAGCAGAGGATGATGTATAATGTCTAAATCTGTCTTTAGACTCTCCTTTTGAGGACCTTTATTTGGAGCCTTCCATATAGATGGGCTCTATTCAGAGAGACATTATACTCCAAGTTGTTTGAAAAAATAGCTTAACCACTGACGCAATATTATATCTAATCAAGAGTCTGTTTACTATTGCTAGTTTGGCATCCCTCTCCATGTGAAACTAGTCATGTAAAGTTTTTATAACTTTCCACTGGGCTGCTTGAGGAAGATATCATCTTGGTCCCATATACCACTAGAGTTACTATTTTTGTCCTTCTTGCTCTTTTGTTTGTTGTTTTTCTTGTATTGTGTGGTTAGTTTCTGTGGGGGAATTATGGTAAGAAAACAAAACTAACACTGATTGGGACTGTGTTCTGAGGGCTGCCACTTTGACTTTCTTATTGGCCTTTCTCTTTTTCTGCACTACGGGGGTTAAATCTTTCTGTTCCCTCTACAACGAATTATGGCTTAGCCTTTGGTAGATACATGGCTCCTCACAATTAAAGAATTTTATTTTCATGTTTTATGGAGCAATGCCTGCTGATTAGCAATATACTTTTTTATTCTAGATTGTAGCAAGATCATAAACCACAAGGAATTCAAATTTAAGATTTGGGTATATGTGGGACTTTTCTTCTTTACATAATATTGAGCCCAAATAAAAGCAATAATATCAACTTTTTTGTGCTTTGCCTGGGGGGCAGTGGCTGGACCTTAATAATAGTGTTGTGGTTTACTATTGCCTACCCAACCTGGCATTCTCCATTAGACATACAGGTACTGTCATTTGTGAAGCAGTCATCTTCAGGGTCTTGAAGAGCGTGATCTTTTTGATCTGCTTGTCTCACATTTGCGTGTTCAATAATATATTTACAAATATCATCAATTATTCACAAAAAGTATCAATTATTGAGCCTGTGAGAAGTAGTAAACCCGGATTCAGGGTCTTACAAGTTTTAACTTCCGGATTACTAAAAAGCATAACTTGATACTTGATTAACCTTTCTCCTGTCATCCAGACGTGTTCTTGTTTTTTACCTCCAGGATTAATTTACCCTGGTGTTGTCAGTAATTTCAGTGGCTGACTCAGAGTGATCTTAGTGGTTTCCTCTGCTAAAATAGTGATGGCTTCTACTGCACACAAGAAGCTTGGCCAACTTAAGGATGCCCCCATTCAATTACTTCGAAAAGTAAGCAATTGTTCTAGGTTTTAAGCCTAATATTTAGGTTAGGACACCAGTAGCAATGCCTTTACTTTCAGCTACATATTTTAAAAAGGCTTAATGAGGTCTGGGATGCCTGATGCAGGACCCTGGGTGAGGGCTTGTTTCAACTCAGTAAATCCCTCTGTAATTATTGAGGGTTTATTCACTTGGCTCATTCTCTGTTCCCCATGTTGCCTTGTGAATGAGCTTTGCTATAAATCCAAAATTGGCAATTTTGAAAAATCCAGCCATCTCCTGTTTAAAAAAAAAAAAAAAGTTATTATTTTGTGTGATCTATGCCTAATCCTCATATACCTTGCCCATTCTCTGAGGATATCTGTCAAGACTGAACTATTTCCAGTTTTTGAAAATGCAGCTGAGACAGGAGTTTTGTAGGATTGAGGCTGAGTTTGTTCTTGTCTGTCTATGGAGGAAAACAACGGAAACTTGAAACAGAGCCTTCTGGTCCAGTGCTTCTCAATGGGGCATCTTCTATGGGGGACCTATGTTAGGTTTGAGGGTCAGCAGGACATCTTCTTCTTGAGTATTTTCATGATATGCTTTATGTCTGTGACCTTAGCTAGGTGTTAGTGTCAATTGAACCACTTGAAGAAGGATCCCACCAAAATTGGTGATTTATAAGTTTCCCTTTAGCCCCATGTGTATCCCTCAGCTTTTGGCTTCCCTGTAGATGCCCAAAATAGCATCTTCTGAAATCAATTCTTAAACCATTTTGATGACTATAGTTTGAGGAACAAGAAAAGGCAGATCGCCTAGCTTAAATTTGTCCTGTTAACAAGGAAATTGAGTGTCCTCTAACTATACCAGATAATCCAGGCACAGAAATTATCCATGGATCAGCTGTGCAACTTGGGCAGTGATTTAAGAGATTCCACCAGGAGTTTACTTTTAGTTCCAGGTCTACCAAACCAAAATAATTGAGATCTGATTCCTCACATAAAATGCAGGGTTTTCTTTTTATTTACCTGTTGCCTTGGTCCTTTAAGTCAGTGTATACTAATTATTGGTTTCAACATTGTGATAGTAGAAATCAAATATTATGTCTTACCAAACAGACAAATACCTTACAGATGCAGGGGTCTTTCTTGTATCTGGCAGAGCCTTATTGCTTTATTTCCCAACCATCTTACCCTGTCATGTGAATCCTCCAGCACCATGTGCTCTAATACCTCTTAACTACCTATCTCATGCATGTGAAGAATGGCAATAAACAGAAACCAAACACTGAAAGCAGAAGCAAAAATAAGAATCCCAAACTTGAGCTTGCCTCCTGGGTGTCTCACCACAATACATTTTTAGTAGAGACAGGGTTTCACCACATTGGTCAGGGTGCTCTCGGACTCCTGATCTTGTGATCTGTCCACTTCAGCCTCCCAAAATGTTGGGATTGCAGGAGTGAGCCACAGCACCTGGCCTCACCTTTCTACTTCTGAGATCTGGTTTGTGTTAAAAACCTTCTGTTTTCTGTTTTTCTTGTTTTTGTTTTGTTTCAGACAGAGGTTTGTTGTGTTGTCCAGGCTGGACTGCAGTGGCACAATCTCAGCTCACTGCAAATTCTGCCTCCTGGATTCAGGCCATTCTCCTGCCTCAGACTCCTGAGTAGCTGGAATTACAGGTGTGCACCACCATGACAAGCTAAATGTTTTAGCAAAAAATTTTAGCATAGATTGAGTTTCACTATTTTGGCCATGCTGGTCTTCAACTCCTGATTTTAGGTGATTTGCCAGCTTCTGCCTCCTAAAGTGCTGGAAATGCAGGCATAAGCAACTGAATCTGACCAAAAATATTCTGTTTTACTATTATTATTATTATTTAAAAAAAAATACCTGTCATTGGGAGTCTTGCAAAAGATGATTTTCAGCTTCCTGAGTTGAATATTCACTTGTTTTAATAGTTTACTACAAGGGACTTTCATATAAAAGGATTCTTCATTTTGCTCATTCTTTTTTTCTTCTTCTTCTTCTTCTTCTTCTTCTTCTTATTATTATTATTATTATTATTATTATTATTATTATTATACTTTAAGTTCTAGGGTACATGTGCATAACGTGCAGGTTTGTTACATACTTGTGCCATGTTGGTGTGCTGCCATTTTGTTCATTCTAAATGCTTGTCTTCAAACTTCTCTTCTTGTAATTATTTTCCTTTGTTAAAAGAAAAATTGTCATTATCAAGAGTTCAAGCATAAAACTTCCTATAACCTTTCAGGGCAGAATGTACATTGTAATCTTTCTAGAGCTATATACAAAATATACAAACTATTGGTCTCTAGAAAGGTCTCAGATATGAAAGATTTCATTCCTTAGTTTTGCTAAATTCCTGTCTGACTAGTTTTTATTTGTTTAACTCTTCTTTCCTCAGACAAATTCCAGTTATTAAAAGTTCTAACACAAAGTTTGTATTCAATTTGGAGCATCATGCATTTTCTCTTATTCAAGGTCTTCTCAAAGGGCCACTGGTATAAGAAGACACCCCTCCATGCTCTATCTAAGCAACTACTTGGCTAACTTCTCTTTGTCTTAATAGCTTCTTTTCCTGAAAAGAAAATATCCCATCATGAAGAATTCTGGCTAAAAGTTTCTTGTCAGCTTTCAGTGTTGAATATTTGTTTATTTTGCTTATTTTCAAGAGGCAACACTGGTGTTAGAGAATCCTTCTCTTTACTTCTTCTAAATGCCTGTCTGAAAACTTCTGTTTGTGTTAAAATATTATCTCTTTTGAAATAAGTTACTCCTCATTGAGAGTTCTGGCACAAAACTTGTGGTCAGCTTTTTTTTTTTTTTCATTTTGATGATTTACTATAAGGACTAATGATATGAGACCATTTTCTTTTTTTGTTCTTTTAAAGGCCTGTCTGCAAACTTCTCTTCATATAAATATCTTTCTGTCTCTAAAATAAAACTGATCACCCTCAAGCATTCTGGCACACAACTTATTTTCATCTATGAAGGTCACAAATGTATTACTATTAATAACTAGGATGAACACTGGTGCAAAATAATTCATAGCTGTTCCTTCCAAATGCAAATTGGCAAACTTCTGTTTATATAAAAGTATTTTTTTTCTCAGATAAAAACTGCACATCATCAAAATTCCTGATACAGATCTTTTTCTCAACTTTCCAGGGTCAGATGTTTCTTCATTTTAATTGTTCCCCAGGAAAGCCACTGAAGTGAGATAATTTCCACTGCTGGCGTTTTCTAAATGTTTGTCTATAATTCACTTTTATTAAATTGTCTAGTTTTTCTTGGGAAAAAATCTGTTATAAAGAGTTCTGTCACAAAGCTTGTTGTCTCCTCAATGCTGACATTCATTGATTCCAGTTGGTCCCTAGGATGTCATTGGCATAAAATAATTCCATTTATTACTCTTCTAAATGTTTGCCTGCTAATTTTCTGGTTTGTATTTTTAAACTCTGAAAATCTGAGGTCTTAGTTAATTTAGAAAGCTTACTTTGCCAAGGTTGAGGACACATACTTTTGACACAGTCTCAGGAGATTCTCATGACAGGCATCCAGGGTAGTGAAAACACAGTTTGGTTTTATATATTTTAGAAAGGCATGCAACATTAATCAATGTATGTAAGCTAAACAGTGGTTTGGTCTGGAAAGGCAGGACAATTTGAAACAATGGTGGAAAGACTCAAAGTGAGTAGGGTGCTTCCAGATCATAGGTAGATAAGAACAAATGGTTGTATTCTTTTCAGTTTTTGATTACACTCTCCAAAGGAGGCAATTACATACACATTTACCTCAGTGAGTAGAGAGGTGACTTTCAAAAGAATTGGAGGTAAGTTGGCCGTAAGCAGTTTCCAGCTTGACTTTTCCATTTAGCCTCATGATTTTGGATTTCCAAGACCTATTTCCTTTTCACATTTTAAATTATATCTTTTCCTGAAAGAAAACCACCTATTAAAAAGAGTTCCAAAACAAGCTAGTTTTCAGATTTGAGAACCAGATATTCATTTGTATTAATGAATTTCTAGGAGGGCCATAGGAATAAAAGAATTTTCCTTTTTGTTCTTCTAAATGTTTGTGTACTAAATTCTTTATACATTGAAATCTTTCCTTCCCTATAAGAAAACTGTTGATCAAAAATCGTTTTTGCACAATGCTTTTCTCAGCTTTATAAATATGTATTGATTTCCATGGTACCCTAAGAATTTTCTCCCTGATGTAAGAAAACTATTTTTGCTTCTTCTAAATACCTATATGTAAACTCCTCTTCAATATAAAAGCTTTTTTTCTCTGTAAACCTCTCATCATCAAGAATTCTGGCACAAAGCTGTGGTCAGCTGTCAGTGTTGTTTAGTTGGTTCTCTGCAGTGAGGGGTGAAGCCAGCTGGACTTCCTGCATCAAGTGGGGACTTGGAGAACTTTTCTGTCTTACAAGAGGATTGTAAAATGTATCAATCAGCACTCGGTAGCTAGGACTGTAAAACACACCCATCAGTGCTCAGTAGCTAGCTAGAGGTTTGTAAAATGCACCAATCAGTGCTCTATAAAAACACACCAATCAGCACTCTGTAACTATCTAGAGGTTTGTAAAATGAACCAATCAGCAGGACGTGGGCAGGGACAAATAAGGCAGTAAGAGCTGGCCACTCCAGCCAGCAGCAGCAACATGCTCCTGTCCTCTTCCATGGTGTGGAAACCTTCTTCTTTCACTCCTCACAATAAATCTTGCTGCTGCTCAGTCCATGGGTCTGCACCACCTTTAACAATTGTAACACTCACCATGAAGGTCCACAGCTTCATTCTTGAAGTCAATGAGAGCATGAACCCACTGGAAGAAACCAATTCCTGACCCACAAGGGCCACTGAAGTAAGAGAATCACCCTCCTAGCTTCTTTTAAATGTCTGTTTGAAGTTTTCTCTCCTAAAAATGTATTTTTATATTTAAGATAGAACAGACTATCATCATGAATTTTGCCCCAATGTTTGTTGTAAGCTTTCAGTGTTGGATGTTTATTTGTTCTTAAGGGTCTCTGGAAGGGACACTGGTGTGAAAGGTCTTCCTGCTCAATATAAATGCTAACATATAACTCCTCCGTATATAAATATATTTCCTTCTCAAAAGTAAATCACAGTTTACCGAGAGTTCTGGTACCAAATTTAGTTCTCAGCTCTGAAACACAGGTATTCCTTCACACAGATGGGTTTCTAAGGAAACCAGTGGCAGAAGAGAACTTTTTTCTTTTTGTTGCTGTTAAATACCTGTGTGCCAACTTGTGGTTTGTTAAAATCTTTTCTTTCCTGAAAGATAATTGCCCATCATCAACAAAATAGAACAAAAATAGGACAAAACTAGTAATCAGCTTTCAGAGTGGAATGTTAATTCATTTTGATGGTTCTTCAGTGGGGACACTGATATAAGAGGATTCCCCTTTTGTTTCTTCAAACTGGCTACACACTTCTTTTTTTTGTAAAGTATTTTAGTTATCTTCCTTGTTTCTTCTAAATGTCTGCTTATAAATTTCTTCTTATGTAAATATCTTCCTTTTCCTAAAACTAAAGAGGCTATCATCAAGAGTTCTAACACAAAGCTTGTTGTCTCAAGTATGAATATTCACTGGTTTTGTGAGGCTCCTAGAAGGTCCACTAGAAGCTCCGCTAGTGTAAGAGATTGTTCCTTCTTCTCTATTTGAAATGCCTGTCTACAAACATTTTTTGCTTTGAAATAATTTATGTGAAAAGTATCTCATTTTTAAGAGTTGTTAAACAACTCCAGTTATCAGATTTCAAGGCCAGATGTGTGCATTATTTTTCTTTTGGCAGTTCCAGAAAAGAGCAACAGTTTAAAATAATTCCCCTCCTTGCTCCTTCTAAATATCTATCTGCAAACTTTTCATCATGTAAACATCTTTTTTATTAGAAAAAAAATAATTGAGTAATTATCAAGACTTTTGGCACAAAGCTTCTTGTCAGGTTTCAGAGCTGGATTTTTTTCCTATTGAAAATCCCCAAAAGGGCCCTGATTTGAGAGGATTTCCCTCCTTGTTCCTTCTAAATGCTTGTAAATTTAATTTGTATTAAGAATATTTTCTCTCATAAAAAACGTATGATGAGGAGTTTCGGCATAACCTTGTTGTCAGCTTTGAAAACTGTTGGTTTTTATTGATGCGTTTTATGAGCACCACTGGGGTAAGACAGTTATTCTATTGCTCCTTCTACACACCTGCAAACTTTTTATTTTGTTAATGACTTCCTTTTAAAAGAGAAAACAAAACAAATAAAACACATCAGTCATCAGGAGTTTTGGCACCAAGGTTTTCAGTTTTGAGAATCAAATATTTGTAATGCAGGTTTAGTAGGTGAACCACTGGAGTTAGAGAATTGCCCTTTGACTGCTTGTAAATCTTGCTACAAATTTATCTTTATGAAGTCATCTTTACTTTTCTGAAAGAAAACTATTCATAACCAAGAGTTCTCACATAAATCCTGTCAGCTTTCAGAGGGTGATACTTGTTCATATTACGGGTTCATGGAAGAGCCTTTGTCATAAAAGAATTTTCCATTTTTCTGTCTTTCCATGCCTTTCTGCAAACTTATCTTTAGGTAAACGTCTTCCCAGTCTTGCAAGTAAACTGCTGATTATCAAGTGTTCTTTCAAGAAGTTTGTTCTCAGCTTTGAGGGAAAGATCTTCATTTGTATTGATTCATCCCTAGGAGGATCACTAGTATAAGATAATTTCCCTCTTTACTTCTTTGAAGTTTCTTTCTGCAAACTTTTCTTTTAGTTAAACTCTTCCCTTCTGTGAACATAACCTAACCATTATCAAAAGATCCAGCAGAAAGCACTTGGGAGCTGTGTTCATGGACAGAAAACAAGAGTGTTTGCCAATATGGAAATGATAGCTGTTCCCCATTAAATGATAATGAGAGTTTTGGGATCTAAGAATTGAGCTGGGAAATTGCCCATTAGCTACCTGACTTCTGGTAATGGTTGTGAAAGAAACCAGGCACATTCCTCCACATATCTCCCAACTCCCTGAGCCCAACACAAACACATTCCTCCATATATCTCCCAACTTCCTGAGCCCAGCATAAACACAACCCATCATAGATCACTCTCAACTTCCTGAGCCCAGCCCAAACACATTCCTCCATATTTCTCTCAACTTTAGAAAAACACCACCTGGGAAATCTCCAATAAGGGCACAGCGGGAACCAATAAAAAATGCTAAATGTATAATGTTAACCAATTGTAATGTTGTAACCAAAATAATTCCCTTGTTCCCCTGTAACTTTACATATCCTGTTTACATCAGGCTATAAAAAGCAAGCACTCGCATTGTTCAAGGCCCTCTTGTATGCTGTGGAAGGGAGAGACCAAGTTCGAACTTGCAGTAAAAGATCCTTGCCGCTTGGCTTTGACTCTGGACTCTGGTGGTCTTCTCTGGGGAACAAACCGTCTGGGCATAACATCTGGGGGCTCGTCTGGGATTCCCCAAGCCCACCAGACCCCTGGTCAATGGATCTACTAGGATCAATCTGCTGATAGGTGAGCCGGCTCATCTCTGTTTGTCTGTCTGTGTCCGTTCTGAACCTGTGTCTGTAACTCGCGAGGTCTGAAACTGAAGCTGACGCAGTCCTGGCAGACGCGCTATTGGACAGCCAGCGGAGACCGGTGGGAGACGTCCCCTGGCTCTTGTCTGATTTAGATTTTTATCTGAACTGATTCTGACCTGGGCTCCCGGAGCACGCTTGCAGCTAGAAATTATTAATACGCCAGATTTCCTTTACAGGAATTCTAACCCATATTCTTTTACAGGGAGAGACTACAGATTATTACAGGATGGGTAATACCCAGAGCACTCCCCTATCTCTCCCTATAAGTAATTTCAAGGATGTTAGAGCAAGGGGCCATGATCTTAGTATGGAAATCCGGAAGGGAAAGCTAATTACTCTGTGTCGCTCCGAATGGGCTGTCTTTGATGTGGGGTGGCTACCTGAAGGGACGTTCCAACTTCCTGTCATCACTAAAGTCCAAGATTTTCCTACCTGGGTGTGCGGGCCACTTTGATCAAATTCCATATATCCTCATATGGCAGGACCTTGTTGAGAACCCGCCTCCTTGGCTGTCCCCTTTCCAATTAGCCCCTGGACCCTGTAAGGCACTGGTTGCTCAGCCGCTAAAACCCAAGCAACCGACTGCCCCCCCCATCCTGTTCTACCTGATAGTGGGGACCCACTGTCCACAGAACCCCCTCCGTACCCCTCCAGGCCCCAGGCCCCAGCCCCCCAGGCTGAGCCGCGGGAAGGAGCAGGCGGACGGGAGGTGGCCGATGCACCCGGACCCGCTGAAAGTGAAAGTAACTTTGAAGGGTTGGTGGGGCGGATGTGAGGGCGCATTTTGCGGGCTAGCCCCCCCCAGCCACCTGACTCCACAGTGGTTCTACCCCTTCGGGAAATAGGACCCCCAGATGACACGGGAATCCCCAGGCTCCAGTATTGGCCATTCTCCACCAGTGATCTGTATAACTGGAAGACTCAGAGTGCTCGGTTCTCAGACAACTCCAAAGATTTAATGGCTTTACTGGATAGTGTCATGTTCACCCACCAGCCCACTTGGGATGATTGCCAGCAGCTCCTCCGAATCTTGTTCACAATGCAGGAGTGAGAGAGAATACAGATAGAAGCTAGAAAGCTGGTCCCAGGGGACGACGGTCAACCGACTGCCAAACCCGACCTCATAAATGCGACTTTTCCTCTGACCAGACCGGCGTGGGACTACAACACTGCAGAAGGTAGGGGACGGCTACACCTTTATCGCCAGACTCTAATGGCTGGTCTCTGGGCAGCTGCTCGCAAGCCCACTAATTTGGTTAAAGTATACTCTATTCTGCAGGGAAAGAGAGAAAACCCAGCTACCTACTTAGAAAGATTAATGGAAGCTTTTAGACAGTACACCCCCATAGACCCAGAGGCTCCAGGAAGTCAGGCGGCTGTCGTAATGTCTTTCGTAAATCAGGCGGCCCCAGACATTAAAAGGAAACTCCAAAAATTAGAAGACTTAGAGGGAAAGCGGATTCAGGACCTCATTCAGATAGCCCAGCAGGTTTACAATAACAGAGATACTCCAGAGGAAAAGCAATTTAAGGCCACTGAAAAAATGACCAAGGTCCTGGCAGCAGTAGTACAGAAAGAGCATCTACAGCCAGAGAACACCCAACCTAGGCGGTCCCCCAGACATGATAATCTGAGCAAAGATCAATGCGCATACTGTAAGGAAGCTGGTCACTGGGTAAGAGACTGCCCCAAAAAGAAACAACGAGGACAGGGACCCCCTAGGTCTACACCCGTACTAGTCACTCAAGACGAAGACTAGGGAAGACGGGGTTCGGACCCCCTCCCTGAACCTAGGGTAACTTTGCAAGTGGAGGGGTCCCCAGTCCAGTTCTTAGTCGATACGGGAGCACAGCACTCAGTCCTAGTTAAAACTAATGGAAAATTATCCTCCAAGTCCTCATGGGTACAAGGGGCCACAGGAGTTAAGAAATACCCATGGACAACACAAAGAACAGTAAACCTCGGAGCTAGGAATGTAACCCATTCTTTCCTGGTCATCCCTGAGAGCCCCTGTCCCCTATTAGGGAGAGACCTGCTAACTAAAATGGGAGCACAGATCCATTTCCTCCCTGAGATGCCCGTCATGACCAACTCCCAAAATCAGCCCGTGTCCGTCCTGACTATAACCCTAGAAGATGAGTACCGGCTCCACCAGGAGCAAGCAGCCCCTGCCCAGGACATAGCAACCTGGCTCCAGCAATATCCAGGAGCTTGGGTGGAAACGGGGGGCTTAGGACTAGCAAAACACCGTCCTGCCTTGTTTGTCGAGCTCAAGCCTGGGACAGACCCCATTTGGGTACGCCAATACCCGATGCCCCTAGAGGTCAAAGAAGGGATTGCACCACATATTCGCCAGCTCCTTGACCAAGGGGTCCTTCGCCCATGTCACTCGCCCTGGAATAATCCATTGTTGCCGGTATGAAAACCTAGTAGCGGAGAATACAGACCTGTACAAGACTTGAGAGAAGTCAATAAGAGGGTTATGGACATACATCCAACTGTGCCTAACCCGTACACCCTCTGAGTACCTTGAATCCTAAACATCAATGGTACACTGTTTTAGATTTGAAAGATGCTTTCTTCAGTTTGCCTTTAGCCCCTCAGAGCCAAAAGCTCTTTGCCTTCGAGTGGACTGACCCTGAGAGGGACATAAGTGGCCAACTGGCATGGACCAGACTGCCACAGGGATTCAAAAACTCTCCTACCCTGTTCGATGAGGCCCTCCATGAAGATCTGGGTGAGTACCGACATAAACACCCTGAAATAACTTTACTACAGTATGTTGATGACCTCCTGATTGCTGCTGAGACCCAAGAAGCTTGTATTCAAGGGACCAAGGGTCTCTTACAAGCTCTAGGGGAACTAAGCTACCGAGCCTGGGCAAAGAAAGCTCAAATCTGTAAGCCAGAAGTAACATATCTGTGGTACCTGCTAAAAGGAGGGCAGCGCTGGTTAACAGACGCCCAGAAGCAGACTGTTCTGCAGATCCCCAGGCCACAATCTACCCGACAAGTGAGGGAATTCCTGGGGTCGGTGGGATTTTGTAGACGGTGGATACCTGGGTTCACAGAGCTGGCTAAACTCTTGTATCAGGCAACACAGGGGCAGCAGCCATTTAATTGGACAGAAGAAGCCAAGTCAGCTTTCCAACAGATCAAAACCACCCTACTCTCTGCGCCTGCATTGGGACTACCTGATGTCACCAAGCCCTTCCACTTATACATGGACGAGAGCAAGGGTGTCGCCAAGGCGGTAATAACTCAGAACTTAGGCCCTTGGCGGAGGCCGGTTGCCTACCTGTCAAAGAAATTAGACCCAGTGGCTGCCGGGTGGCCCTCTTGTCTCCGAATGATTGCAGCCATGGCTCTGATGGTACAAGATGCTGATAAACTTGTCATGGGTCAAGAATTACGGGTCGTTACCCCACATGCCATCGAGGGTGTACTCAAACAGCCACCTAATCGATGGATAAGTAACGCCCGGCTCACCCACTACCAAGGACTACTACTGAATCCTCTCAGGATAACTTTCCTGCCCCCAACAACCTTAAACCCTGCCTCGCTGCTGCCCAACCTGGACCTGGACGCCCTGCTCCATGATTGCACCGAAATACTAGCTCAGGTGCATGGAGTTCGAGAGGACCTGCAGGACCGCCCACTTCCTGATGCTGACCTAGTCTGGTTCACTGATGGGAACAGCTTCGTACACCAAGGCCAGAGGTACGCTGGAGTGGCAGTGACTTCAGAGACTGAGGTAATCTGGGTGGAACCCCTGCCCCCCGGGGACATCGGCCCAGAAGGCCGAACTGATAGGGCTCATCCAAGCTCTTACCTTAGGGGCAGGAAAGAGACTGACAGTATACACAGACAGCCGATATGCTTTTGCTACGGCTCACATACATGGGGCCATTTACAGGGAGCGAGTGTTACTAACGGTTGAAGGAAAAGAGATAAAGAACAAGCAAGAGATCCTAGCCCTGTTAACAGCCCTGTGGAGACCAGAAAAATTGGCTATTGTACATTGCCCAGGGCATCAGAAACCAACCACTCCAATTGCTCAAGGCAACTTTCTGGCAGACCAAACTGCAAGGAGAGTGGCAAAGGCTCCCAGCCAACTCCTTGTACTCAAGCTCCCTGATCCGGGCCCCCGGGACTTGCCATATCTCCCTGATTATTCAGAACAAGATCTCCAGGGGATCAACAAACTTCCCCTGAAACAGATCCAGAATGGGTGGTGGACTGATACTAATGACCAAACCATCCTACAAGAAAAATTAGGACACCAAGTGTTAGAACACATGCACCGAACCACCCACCTGGGTGCCCGGTGGATGGTAGACCTGATCAGACTCTCCAAGCTCAAAATCAGACATATAGCCGAGACGGCCAGCAGCATCGTGACAAGTTGCAAAGTCTGCCAGCTTAATAATGCCTACCCCCAATCCCAGGCTGCAACGGGAACAAGGCTCAGGGGAACCAGGCCCGGTATCTACTGGGAAATAAATTTTACTGAGATAAAGCCAGGAAAATACGGGTATCGGTATTTACTTGTCTTTGTAGATACTTTTTCAGGATGGACTGAAGCATTCCCAACCAAAAGGGAAACTGCTCAGGTTGTAGCAAAGAAAATCCTGGAAGATATCCTCCCCAGGTATGGCTTCCCTGTCCAGATAGGGTCAGATAATGGGCTGGCCTTCGTCGCTAAGGTAAGTCAGGATTTGGCTTCCATCCTTGGGGCAAATTGGAAACTACATTGCGCTTACAGGCCCCAGAGTTCAGGACAGGTAGAGAGGATGAATTTGACCTTAAAGGAGACTTTAACTAAATTGACTATGGAGACTGGCGTTAACTGGGTGGTCCTTCTCCCCTACGCTCTGTTCCGGGCCTGTAATACCCCTTACAGACTGGGCCTTACCCCTTATGAAATCATGTATGGCAGACCCCCACCCCTGGTCCCCAGCCTAAAAGATGATCTGCTCAAGTCTGAAACAGAAAATGTCTCTGAACTCTTATTCTCCCTACAAGCCTTGCAGAAAATTCATCAAGAAATCTGGCCCAAGCTGAAGGAACTATATGAGACCGGTCCCCCACCAACACCCCATCCGTACCAGCCAGGAGACTGGGTCCTGGTTAAGCGACACCGACAAGAGACCCTAGAACCCAGGTGGAGGGGACCACTCCAGGTACTCCTAACCACACTCACTGCCCTGAAGGTAGAAGGCATCGCGTTGTGGATCCACTACACCCACGTCAAGCCAGTGGACCCAACCTCTGACCTTCTGGGACCAATCATGGCAGTGGCTGAAGCACCGGCCACGTGGACTGTGGACAGAGCTAAGAACAACCCCTTAAAACTCACCCTGCACCGGCAGCATAGCTCACTGCAAACATGCAGTTAGGTAGTCTAGCTCTAACGTTAGTCGCCCTAGTGGCCGCTGGAGAAAACACCAAACCAGCTCCTAATCCCTTTGTCTGGAGATTCTGGCTTTATGAAAACTGAACCCACCCTGGGCAATCTCATAAGCCCGGGAAACTATTGGCCAGTGCTGATTGCCCTTCCTCAGGGTGCAATAGCCCAATTCTACTAAATTTTACTGGTTTTCAAATAGCCAAACCTATGACACCAATAATATGCTTTGAGTTTGATCAGACTAAATACAATTGTAGACACTATTGGTGGCACCAAAATGCCGGCTGTCCTTATAACTATTGTAACATCCATAGATTCCGTTATTGGGGAGATGAGGAACAGTTAGACCCTAAGTGGGCCTTCCATCGTAGACGGGATGGAGACTTTTCATATACATGGATAGTTAGAGACCCCTGGAACTCCTGCTGGACCACTCCTCAACATGGGGCTGTATACTACTCCCCCTCCTCCACATGGCCTAGAGTCACCTCTATCTGTGGTGAGGTCTAGTGCAGGTACTGCGTCTGGTCCATGGAAATATCCAATGACAAGAAAACAGACTAACACAAGACTTACATCCTTTCTCCTGGTTAAAATTATTACCAGAAGGACTAGAACTTGCTAACCTTACAGGACTTCACAGCCTGTCTGGCTGCTTTCTGTGTGCCACTCTAGGGCGTCCACCGCTAACCTCTGTCCCTCTGCCATGGGGATCCTCTACCTCTGCCCAAGCTAACAACCTCCGAAACCTCTCATATGCCCCTATCCTTAACGTGCCAGTATACCTAAACCCCAGTCAGGAGAAGTTTCCCTACTGTTTCTCAGGAACCAATTCCAGCCTCTGCAGCATCACTACAATGCCCCCTAATATCACCCTAAGGGCTCCGCCGGGCTTATTCTTCTGGTGTAATGGAACATTATCTAAGAAACTATCTAGTCCCTCTGTTACCAACCTACTGTGTATTCCTGTCACATTAGTTCCCCGGTTGACTCTACTAACTGCCGGCGAGTTCCTAGGGTACACCGGTAACTGGACTAGTACTGCTATTCACCCAGTCCCTAGACCGAGACCTGCACGAGCCATATTTCTCCCCCTCATTGCGGGAATCTCCCTCACCTCATCCCTCATTGCGGCCGGACTGGCAGGGAGAGCCCTAGGTCACACCCTTATAGAAAGCAACAAGTTATACCAACAATTTGCCGTTGCTATGGAGGAGTCGGCTGAGTCCCTTGCCTCCCTTCAGCAACAGCTCACGTCCTTAGCTCAGGTAACCTTGCAGAACTGGAGGGCCCTAGACCTACTCACTGCTGAAAAAGATGGTACATGTATGTTTCTAAAGGAAGACTGTTGTTTCTACATAAATGAATCAGGGCTTGTAGAGGACCGGGTCCAACAGCTATGCAAGTTGAGCACAGAAGTAAAAATACGGCAGTTCGCTTCAGCTGCAGACCAATGGTGGAATTCCTCTGTGTTTTCCCTATTTGCCCGCTTCCTTGGACCCCTGCTGAGTTTACTATTTCTGCTTACCGTAGGGCCTTGTGTTGTTAACAGAATCTTGCAGTTTGTCAGAGAAAGGTTTGATACCGTACAGCTCATGGTCCTCAGAGCCCAATACCAACCTGTAAATGCTGAAACAGAATCAGACTTATAAGACCCAAGATTGGCTCTAGAGGTACCTAAGAAAAGGGGGGAATGAAAGAAACCAGGCACTTTCCTCCACATATCTCCCAACTCCCTGAGCCCAGCACAAACACATTCCTCCATATATCTCCCAACTTCCTGAGCCCAGCACAAACACAACCCACCATAGATCACTCTCAACTTCCTGAGCCCAGCACAAACACATTCCTCCATATTTCTCTCAACTTTAGAGAAACACCACCTGGGAAATCTCCAATAAGGGCATAGTGGGAACCAATAAAAAATGCTAAATGTATAATGTTAACCAATTGTAATGTTGTAACCAAAATAATTCCCTTGTTCCCCTGTAACTTTACATATCCTGTTTACATCAGGCTATAAAAAGCAAGCACTCGCATTGTTCAAGGCCCTCTTGTATGCTGTGGACGGGAGAGACCAAGTTCGAACTTGCAGTAAAAGATCCTTTTCGCTTGGCTTTGACTCTGGACTCTGGTGGTCTTCTCTGGGGAACAAACGGTCTGGGCATAACAGTTGTTCCTAGAAGAAGATGAGAATCTTCAGTATGGCATATTTTAGAATTGAGAAATGAATTATTAGCATAATAAAATAAATTGTATATATAGTCTCCTTTAATATATGTTTCTGATTATACTATATAACAAGAATTAGTAATGTAATTGTCATGTAACATAATCAGATAAGATTGTTAATGTTAGCATAGCAAAATAATGATAATGACAAAAGCTTGAATTCAAAAATGTCAAAATCTAGAAATTTTATTTGAAGAGAAGACTTGTCATGTATCCTTAAAGGTAGATGTAATTTTTTTCTTGTGGAAAATGAAAACAGTAGTGGATTAGGTCCAATAAATATAGCTTTCTGTATTTTACAATTTTATTAAAAAATATGATTTTAACATTCAGGGCCAGATATTTATTTCTATTAGCCATTCCCTAGGAGAGCCACTAGTTTAAGAGAATTATTTTACTTGTTGTTTCTAAATGTTTGTCTGTGTTAAAATGTTACTTTGTTTTAAAGTTTTCCTTTCCTTTAAAGACAACAGATCATTAAGAGTCCTGATAAAAAGCTTATTGTCAGCTTTTAGAACTAGACATTTGTTCATTTTGATGATTCTCTACAAGGGCCACTGAGAGTGTTCTCCTCCTTGCTCTTTCTAAACACTTGTCTGAAAATGTTTCTTCTTGAAAACATTTTTTTTTTTTTTTTTTCCGGAATGATAACTGACTGTCATCATAAGTTCTGGCACAACACTTTTCATTAGCTTTTAGTGATGGATATTTGTTTGTTTTTAAGGTTCTCTAAGAGGGTCCCTGATGTGAGAGAATTTACCTGCTGATTTTTTCTAAATGCCTGTCTACAAGTGCCTTTTGAACTAAGCATCATTTTTTTTTTTTTTTTTTTAAGCAAATCACCTCTTATTAAGAGTTCTAACACAAAGCTTGTTGTCAGAAGTCAGGGCAGAATATTTATTTATATTTAGGTTTATGATATTGAAGGTTCTCTAAAAGGGAAATAGGTGTAACATATTTTTTTTTTCTTCCTCTAAATTATTACCTGTGAAAATTTTTTGTGTTTTCAAATTTTGTTTTCTGTAAAATAAAACTACCCAACTTCAAGGGTTCTGGCACAAAGCTTGTCAGCTTTCAGAGTTACATATTTGCTCCTTTTGATGGTTCAAAAAAAAAAATCATGTGAGAGAATTACCTTCCTAGCTGCTTTAAAATAACTGTGTGCAAACTTTTCATTACATAAACATCTTCCATTTTTTAGAATAAATGATACCTGCCATCAAGATTTTTGGCAAATAACTGGTCAGTGTTCAGAGCCAGATATTTGTTTTTATTTAAAAGTTTCCAGAAGGACCACTGATAAGGGAGGATCTGTAGAGGACTGTGTGCTCGCAAACAGGGTGTTCCCGATAAGTCCTGCTCTCGCAAAGGAAGCAGGGCATTCCCCATAAGTCCTGCTCTTGCAAATGAAGCAGGGGCATTCCTCATAAGTCCTGCTCTTGCAAACGAAGCAGGGCGTTCCCCATAAGTCCTGCTCTTGCAAACGAAGCAGGGCGTTGGGGGCCTGTTTATATGTAAACATCTTGAAAATCCAGAAAGTCAGGAAAAGGTCAGAAAAACAACAATGTGTCTTGTGACTTGGCAACATTCCACAAACGACTGTATAAAATAAAGCGGAGCGCGCCATTCGAGGAGGCCGCCATGTTTGTCTTGTCTTGTGTTGTCTTGTGCGTTCATTCCTTTGTTTAGGAAACACGTGGACCCCAACATCTGGTGCAGCGAGCAGGGTCCGTGGCTCCAGGAGAGCAAGGAACTGGAGGGAGAACACCCTGGGCAGGTAAATAAAGAAAGGGGGACCCACGGGAAAATTGTGGGGAATTCCACCTCTGTGGCCTCTGAATATTTGCAGTTACTCCAGGGACTGTTGATGTCTATAGGAGTAGAAGTTAGAAGTTAGTTAAGGAACATAAGACTTTGAAGTGATTGTTTGCCCATGTTGAACAACATTGTTATTGGTTTCAATATCAAACCAAAGTGCAGTTAAATCAAAAGGAATGGTTACAAGTGGTTAAAGTACTGTGTCAAGCTCATCAGCGAGGGCAAATAATGCCTCTGACTTTGTGGACTTTGTGTGTAGTTCCATTACTCAGGCATTAGAGTTACTTGAAACTGACTCAGAGCATGGCGATACTGCCACAGGAGGTGAGGCATCTGAAGCTTTAGAGAGGAATGATCTTAGACAGGAACATGTTTATGCTCCGGTTGTTGAGGACAAGGAATTGGTAAAAGAGCTAATGCCTCTTTCATCTGAAGGAAATTCTGATTTGCAGCACATTTTAGAGATGTTACAACAGTTGTTAAAATTGCAAGGTGCCACTGCTCCTGTTTCTCCTAGCTCTCCACCATGAGCCTTCCCTGTTACCTTCCCTTCTGCTAAAAGGATTTCCCTTTGCCTCCACCTCCAACCTCTTTGCCTATGTCAGGTCAGGTTTTCTCTGTGCCTCTTCCTCCTGTAGGAGAAAAGAAGGAATCGAAGGAAAAGGATGATTTCGAGGAATTAGATTTATTCCCAATAACACGGGCTGCTTTCAGCACCAATGCTCAGTTCCCAAACGGTGGCCAGAATGTGACTTTTACAGCCCTACAATTTAAATTTTTGAAAGAAATGCTAATTATGGACCTCAGTCACAGTTTGTTCTTGGCCTTCTCAATTCCTTCTCTGTAGAACATATGATGATTTCTATTGACTGGGAAACGTTGGGACAGGCTGTCCTTGATCGTTCACAATGTCTTCAATTAAAAAGTTGGTGGTGTGAGGAAGCAAGAGTAAAGCCTTGTTTATAAAAGCATGGACTAAGGTTGAAATAGCGGGTAAAACTTCTTTACCTTTTGTAAAGCTTCTACAAGGAGCCACTGAGCTGTATCCAGATTTTGTAGCCCGTCTTCAAGATGCTGTATTAAAGACTGTAGGTTCAGGTCCTGCTGCTAAAATTGTTTTGGATACTCTGGCTTTTGAGAGTGTTGATCCCAAGTGCCAAAAATTTCTGTGTCCTCTAAAAGCTAGTGGGGCTGATTTAGCTGAATACATTTGGGCTTGTACAGGTGTTGGAGGAGCTATTTACAATGCTCAGTTGTTTGCTGGGGCACTTTCTAAGGCTTTAAAAGGCAATTCTAAACAAGGTATATGCTATTAATGTGGGAAACTTGGTCATTTTAAAAAGGAATGCCGGAAAAAATTAGGCTCTTCTGCTCTAAAAGAAAAAAAGGTTACCATCTGATAAGTGTAAATGATGTGGCAAGGGACGACATTGGACCAATGAATGCCGTTCAAAAACTGATAAAAGTGGGAATGTATTGTCACCCCTCTCGGGAAACAGGAGCCGGGGCCAGCAGGCTTGGGGGCCCAAGAACTACAATGCAGCCTACCCCCGTACCCAGTGAGCAGTGGCTTACAACATCAAGGAATGTCCTCGAGTCCTCCTTAAAGACATCTTACCCTACCCCAGTTTCTCAACTTTATGCTGCCACTAAGCAGAGTGCCGCTGCTCACCTAGCTATTGTCCAACCTTATACTTTATCTCCTAATAGAGGAATATATAAGTTGGCTACCGGAGTGTGTGGTCCTTTGCCAAAGGGACATGTAGGACTTTTATTAGGTCAAAGCAGCAGTGCTATGCGGGGGTTAATGGTGGTTCCAGGAATTATTGATCCTGATTTTACTGATGAAATCCTTATTATGCTACAAGTTTCACAATTTATGCGCCTAGAGGCAGGGGAACGTATTGCACAATTGCTTTTATTGCCTTTTTTTCCTTTCTTATCTAGAAATGTGTCTCGTCAAGGAGGTTTCGGTAGTACTGGGAAAACAGTTTTCTGGGAAACTTTAGTTTCTGATCAAAAACCTTTATGTTCATTGAAAATTAATGGGATACTTTTTGAGGGATTAGTCAACACAGGAGAGGATGTATATAATAATGTTTGGCTCAATGGCCTATCATTGGAAAAAGAAACAAGTATCGGTTCCTCTATCTGGCCTAGGTACTGCTTCTATAGTCTACCAAAGTGTCGAGCCCCTAAGCTGTGTAGGACCTGAAGGACAACAAGGAAAAGTGTTCTTTTATATTGTTCCCATTAATATTAACCTTTGGGGCCATGATCTTTTACAACAATTTGGTGCCTTTTTAAGCATTCCTCATTTCTTCAGCTGCCAAAAATGTGATGTTCAAAATGGGCTACAATCCTTTAAACACTTAGCCACTGTCCACAAGCCTCAAGCTTTGCAATTAAAGTGGAAAACTACAACTCCTGTTTCGGTGGAACAGTGGCCATTATCTAAAGAAAAACTTAAGGCTTTAAAGAATTTAGTAAAGGAACAATTGACTGAGGGGCATATTGAACCAAGTACTTCTGCATAGAATTCCCCTGTGTTTGTCTTGTCAAAAAAAAAAAAAAAAAAAAAAGGAAAATGGCACTTATTAACTGATCTTAGAACTGTAGAACTGCAAATACTTGTACTCAACCTATGGGGACTTTATCCCCTGTAGCAGAAGAAGAATTGTCATTTGTAGAAAATAGAATTAATAAAGCTCAGCTTGATTATATTGCACCCAATCTTCCACTTGCATTGTGTCTTTTGCATACTCCCCATTCACCAATGGCCGTTTTACACCAAGATAATAATATTACTCATTTACTTACTTGCTTTGCAGTTATGGGAGTCCCGGCTGAATTAAAAACTGATAATGCCCCTGCTTATTGCTCTCGCAAATTGGCTGCCTTCCTCTCTTTATACCATATTCATCATTCCACTGGTATTCCATTTAACAGTCAAGGTCAAGCAATTATTGAAAGAGCCAATGCTACCTTAAAATTACAACTTTTTAAAGCAAAAAGGGGGAGATGGGCGAGATTCCCCAAAACATCAAATTCTGAAAGCCCTTTTTACTTTAAAATTTTCTCAACCATTGGCGCCAATTACAGCAGTCTGCAGTGTGAAACATTTTCAACAGCCTTTAGAAAAGCCACAAAACAGTGATCTGTGGGTGTATTATCCTTCATACAAGGGAAATATTTAAAAGGAAATGTTTTACAATGGGGCCGAGGCTATGCTCTTGTCCGTACAGTTGCCGGAGATGATTGGTTTCCATCTCGACGGTTGAAACAGTGCCATGGTGAAGAGAAGCCAATCCAAAGAATTCCTGAAGGAATTCCAAGAGCCAAATCTGAGCGCTTATAGAACATTCACCTTCGGAACTCGACGTGCGGAGCCCCCGACATGGGAACAACTGAAACAGTTAAGAAGCTAAAGGGGTTGTTCAACAAGCTGGGCAGCCCAAAACCCCACTGACTTTATTCCTGGCTATGCTGGCCATAGTAAATTGTCAGGTAACAGCTGGAGAATGTACATACTGGGCTTATATTCCTTTTCCACCCTTATGTCAAGGTGTGGCCTGGGGAGACAGACAAGTCCCAGTATTTACTAATGATACTGCTTGGATGCCATCACGTTTTTTAAACCAGGATCCTGAATTAAACACTGGCACAGTAAATAGTTCACATCAATTTGGGGTTGAAGGGTTACCTATATGTCTTGGGGGGGGGGGTAGTCCACATTGTCTGCATCTTTCTCATGAGGCTTGGGCTGTTCGCTATAACCATAGTCGTATCTCTGCCTTTACTACGATTATTGTTGCTCAAAGTTTTAAGCATAATCATACTGCAGTACTTAATGAAACTCTGCCAAGTACATTATCTTTATGCCCTATCCCTGATGTGTCTGGAGGTGTTTCCCAACTAGAGTGGACAAGATGTAGAAGTAGCGGGCCACGATTGTTGTTAGAAGTAAAAGGGAAGAGTCGTAAATACCTTGTTACAGATTGGAATGTACATGGAGATTTTCAGACTAAATTCAGCCATGTCAACATGCGTTGGCATAAGGTAATCACAGCATTTCTGCAGATGGCAATGAAACTATTATTTGGCATGATGGTGGTCTATCACCCCCTTGCCACATTTGGCTAATACCTCACAAATACAAGGTCATATTTGGAAGTTGCTAGCTGCTGGTTAACCAATGTTCACTTTCACGGGAAACATGTCCTTAAATCTTACTAACATTGCTAACCCTTTCCATATATCTTTGCAGTGAAATAGTTCTAGATATGTTATTTCATGTGTAAGAAAGCCTTACTTGTTGTTGACAGGAATTTTTAAATGGGATAATAATACAGGGGTAGTTAACTGTACAAACAATTGTACATTCTTAAGTTGTATAAATACTACTTGGTGGAATAATAATTGGAATGAGTCTCATTCCGATATATATATACTAAGAGCCAGAAAAGAAACCTGGCTACCTGTAAACTTAACACATACTTGGAGTGAATCTGCTGGGGTTACTCAAATTTATAAGGTTATGCAAGATCTTGTCCACCGCAGTCGGAGAATGGTTGGAATCGTCGTGACCGTGGTGATAGGACTTGTAGCAATTGCTTCCACTGCCGCTGTTGCTGGATTAGTTCTACACCAGAGTATACAAAATGCAGAATTTGTGCAACAATGGCATAAACAATCACATTTGTTGTGGCAGCAGCAACGAGACATAGATGCTCATTTGACTGAACGAGGAGATAATCTGGAACAAGTGGTTTCTTGGTTGGGAGATCAGCTAACAGTGTTGAATACCTGAGCTTTGTTGAAATGTGATTGGAACACTACCCAATTTTGTATTACTCCTGTTCCTTTAAACAGCACTGTACATAACTGGACTGAGATAAAGAGACTTTTAATTGGTCATAATAATCTTTCCCTAGAAATACAAGAATTAACACAGAACATTTCTGAAACATTTTGCAATCAGTTACCATTGCTGACTGGTGCAGATTTGATGACTGGTATTGCACAAAGTTTGACGTCTTTGAACCCTATGAGTCCTGTAAAAACTTTGCTGACCTCTGTTTCTAGTAATGTATTGATTGTTGTTCTTGCCTTTGTCATTTTCACAGTCTTCTGGAGACGGTGCCAAAGGGCAAACACCAAATCCCAGCGAGCCCAACATGTAATGATGGTTTTAAAAGAAATTCAAACTTGTAAATAAGGAAAGGGGAAATGTAGAGGACTGCATGCTCACAAACAGGGTGTTCCCGATAAGTCCTGCTCTCGCAAAGGAAGCAGGGCGTTCCCCATAAGTCCTGCTCTTGCCAACGAAACAGGGCATTCCCCATAAGTCCTGCTCTTGCAAACGAAGCAGGGCATTGGGGGCCTGTTTATATGTAAACATCTTGAAAATCCAGAAAGTCAGGGAAAGGTCAGAAAAACAACAATGTGTCTTGTGACTTGGCAACATTCCACAAACCACTGTATAAAATAAAGTGGAGCGGGCCATTCGAGGAGGCCGCCATGTTTGTGTTGTCTTGTGCGTTCATTCCTTTGTTTAGGAAACACGTGGACTCCAACAGGGATCTCTCTCCTTGCTTCTTCTAAATGCATATCTTCAGATTTTCATTTGTTCTGAAATCTTCCCTTTTATAAAAAAAGTCTTCATCAAGAATTCTCGCATAAAACTTTGGTCAGCTTTGAAAACTGAATATTTTTTTCCTATTCATATGTCTCTATAAAGGCCACTGGCATTAGACAGTGTTCCTCATGCTTTTTCTAAATGCCTCTTGCAAGCTTTGCTTTGTGGTAAGCAAATTTTTTTATTTCTTATTGAAGACAGAGAGAAAGAAAAGAAAGAAAGAAAGAAAGAAAGAAAGAAAGAAAGAAAGAAAGAAAGAAAGAAAGAAAGAAAGAAGGAAGGAAGGAAGGAAGGAGAGAGTAAGAAAGAAAGGAGAGAGGAAGAAAGAAGAAAAGAGAAAGAGAAAGAAAGAAAAAGAAAGAAAGAGAGAGAGAGAGAAAAAGAAAGAAAGAAAGAAAGAAAAGAAAGAAAGAAAGAAAGAAAGAAAGAAAGAGAAAGAAAGAAAGAAAGAAAGAAAGAAAGAAAGAAAGAAAGAAAGAAAGAAAGAAAGAGAAAGGAAGGAAGGAAGGAAGAAAGGAAAGAAGGAAGAGAGAAAGAGAGAGAAAGAAAAAAAGAAAGAAAGAAAGAGAGAGAGAAAGAAAGAGAAGGAAAGAAAGAAAAAGGAATCCCACACCTGTCATCAAGAGTTCTGGTACAGGCCAGGTGCGATGGCTCATGCCTGTAATCCCAGCACTTTGGGAGCCTGAGGCAGGTGGATCACTTGAGGTGAGGAGTTTGAGACCAGCCTGGCCAACATGGTGAAACCCTATCACTAAAATTACAAAAGTTAGCTTGGCGTTGTGGTGTGCACCTGCAGTACTAGCTACTCGGGAGGCTGAGGCAGGAGGCTTGCTTAAATTCAGGAGATAGAGGATGCAGTGAGCCAAGGTCATGCTACTGCACTCCAGCCAGGGTGACAGAGTGAGACTATGTGCCCCCCCCCGCAAAAAAAGTTCTTCCACAAAGCTTTTTTTCAGCTTTGAGAACTGTGTTTTTGTTAATATTCCATGTCCCTAGGAAGGCAACTAGCATAAGAATATTCCTCTCCTTGCTCATTCCAACTGCCTGTCTGCAAACTTCTTTCTGTTGATTTATTTATTTTTTCCTAAAAGAAAACTACATATCATCAAGAGTTCTGGCATGAAGCTTGTTATTTTACTTGAGGACTGGGTATTCATCTATTTTCATGGTGTTTTTTTTTTTTTTTTTTTTTTTTCCAGGAAGGCCACTGATATGACAGAGTTCTTACAACTTGCTTCCTCTAAACGTCTGCAACCTTTTTGCATAGAAGTTTTCCTTTCTCTTAAAAAAAACCTGTTTTAAAGAGTTCTGATCTATAGTTTCTTGCATATTTAAGGGTCAGATAATTGTTTATTTTACGATTTTTATGAGAGCCGCTGAAGTGAGAGGATTGTCTTTCTCACTTCTTCTAAATGGGTATCAGAAACGTTCTCTGTTTTAGAACACCTTCCTTTTTCTAAAAGAGAAGGGCCATCCTCATGAGTTCTGGCATAGACTTTGGGGTAAGCTTTTAGGTTTGGATATTTGTTCATTTTTATAATTCACTAATAGGTTTACTGTTGCTGAAAAATTGCTCTTTTGGCTTTTTATAAATGCTTGCCAACAAACTTTTCTTCAAGGAAATATTTTCCATTTCCTGAGAAAAAAACTGCTTATCAATAATCTTTACATAAAGCTCGTGTCACCTTTCAGAGTCTGATATGTATTTACATTGATGGACTTCCTGAAAAAAACACTGGAAGGAAAAAATAAACTTATTATTCCTTTTAAAGGTATGTTTGCAAATTTCTTTGTGTTAAAATGTTAACCTTTTTAAAAAATAAATGTGCCCATTTTCAAAAGTTCTGGTACAAAGCTTTTTGTCAGCTTTCAGTGTAAGAGATTTGCTTGTTTTGATGGCTTTCTATGAGGGCCACTAAAATATAACATTTTTCTTATTGCTTTTTCTAAATGTCTATCTAAAAACTCTTTTATGAAAATGCTTTGCTTTTCTGAAAGATAACTAGCTGTCACCATGAGTTCTGGCACAACAGTTGTTGTAGGCTTTCAAGGCTGTATATTTGTTTTGATACTTCATTAGAATGGCCACTGATGTTAGAAAATTCCTTTTATTCACTTGTTTTCAAAACACATGACTACAAACTCTTGTTTCTGTAAACACCTTCCTTTTCCTGAAATAAAATGATCAATTATTAATATTTCTCAACAAATCTTTTCTTTTAGATCGCTAGAAGTATCCACTGAGGTAAAACAATTCTTCTCCTTTCTTTTTTAAAATACCTGTCTGCAAACATTTTTTCAGTTAAAAATATTTATTTCCCTCAAAAAAAGCTGCAATTGTTCAAAAGTTCTGGAACAAAACTCACTTTCAACTTTGAGAGCCTCATATTATTTCCTAATGACAAGTAATGACAAGGACCATAAGTATAATAGAATTTCTCTTCTTTCTCCTTTTAAATGCATGTCAAGAAACTGCTTTTGTGCTAAAATATTTTTTTTCTTTCTCCTAAAGAAACCAACAGACAGGACACAGTGGCTCAACCACATAATCCCAGCACTTTGGGAGGCCAAAGCAGGCACATCTTCTGAGATCAGGAATTTGAGACTAGCCTGGTTAACATGGTGAAATTCCATCTCTACTAAAAAAATAATAATAAAATAAAAAATTAGCTGGGCTTGGTGGCAGAGGACTGTAATCCCAGCTACTCAGGAGGCTGGGGCAGGAGAATCACTTGAACCTGGCAGGTGGAGGTAGCAGTGAGCCAAGACCGTGCCACTGCAGTACAGTCTGGGTAACAAGAGTGAAACTCTATTTCCAAAAAAAAAAAAAAAAAAGAAAGAAAGAAAGAAAAAGAAAGGGAAAAAAATCAAGAAAGAAACCACCCATTTTCAAGAGTTCTGACATGAACTTGTCAGCATTCAGGGCCAGATGTTTCCTCATTTGTTCAGTTCCCTAGAAAAACCACTGGAGTTTTTAGAAAAAAAAAAAAATCCCTCTATCTAAATGTATGACTGAACTTCTTTCTTTGCCTACAAAAAAAAAAAAAAAAAAAAAAGACAGACAATTTTTAACAGTTATTGCACAAATCTTGTCTGCTTTGAGGGCCAGATATTTGTTCATTTTAAACTTTTTCTAGAAGATCCTCTGTTATGGCCAAGTGTGGTGGCTCACATTTGTAAACCCAGCACTTTGTGAGGCAGAAGGAGTTGGAGTACCTGAGAAGTTGGAGACCAGCCTGGCCAAAATGGAGAAACCCTATCTTCACTAAAAATACAAAAATTGCCCAGGTATAGTTGAGTCTGCCTGTAATCCCAGCTTCTCAGGAGGCTGAGGAAGGAGAAATACTTGAAACTTGGAGCTGAAGGTTACAATGAGCCAAGATCTCACCACAGTACTCCAGCCTAAGCAACAGAGCCAGACAATGTCACACACACACACAAAACTTTGTTGTGAAAAAACTTTACTGTTACACTTTGTAAATGTCTTTCTACAAACTTCACTTCGTTACAAAGAAAACCACATGCAATCCAGAATTGTGGAACAAAGTTATTAGATTTCTTTTTTTTAATTATTATTATTATACTTTAAGTTCTAGGGTACATGCGCATAACTTGCAGGTTTGTTACATATGTAAACTTGTGCCATGTTGCTGTGCTGCACCCATCAACTCGTCATTTACATCAGGTATAACTCCCAATGCAATCCCTCCCCCCTCCCCTCTCCCCACGATAGGCCCCGGTGTGTGATGTCCCCCTTCCCGAGTCCAAGTGATCTCATTGTTCAGTTCCCACCTATGAGTGAGAACATGCGGTGTTTGGTTTTCTGTTCTTGCGATAGTTTGCTAAGAACGATGGTTTCCAGCTGCATCCATGTCCCTACAAAGGACACAAACTCATCCTTTTTGATGGCTGCATAGTATTCCATGGTGTATATGTGCCACACCAGTCTGTCACTGATGGACATTTGGGTTGATTCCAAGTCTTTGCTATTGTGAATAGTGCTGCAATAAACATACGTGTGCATGTGTCTTTATAGCAGCATGATTTATAATCCTTGGGGTATATACCCAGTAATGGGATGGCTGGGTCATATGGTACATCTAGTTCTAGATCCTTGAGGAATCGCCATACTGTTTTCCATAATGGTTGAACTAGTTTACAATCCCACCAACAGTGTAAAAGTGTTCCTATTTCTCCATATCCTCTCCAGCACCTGTTGTTTCCTGACTTTTGAACGATCGCCATTCTAACTGGTGTGAGATGGTATCTCATTGTGGTTTTGATTTGCATTTCTCTGATTGTATATTTAGAAAACCCCATTGTCTCAGCCCAAAATCTCCTCAAGCTGATAAGCCACTTCAGCAAAGTCTCAGGATACAAAATTAATATGCAAAAATCACAAGCATTCATATACACCAGTAACAGACAGAGAGCCAAATCAGGAATGAACTTCCATTCACAATTGCTTCAAAGAGAATAAAATACCTGGGAATCCAACTTACAAGGGATGTAAAGGACCTCTTCAAGGAGAACTACAAACCACTGCTCAGTGAAATAAAAGAGGACACAAACAAATGGAAGAACATACCATGCTCATGGATAGGAAGAATCAATATCGTGAAAATGGCCATACTGCCCAAGGTTATTTATAGATTCAATGCCATCCCCATCAAGCTACAAATGAGTTTCTTCACAGAATTGGAAAAAACTGCTTTAAAGTTCATATGGAACCAAAAAAGAGCCCGCATCTCCAAGACAATCTTAAGTCAAAAGAACAAAGCTGGAGGCATCACGCTACCTGACTTCAAACTATACTACAAGGCTACAGTAACCAAAACAGCATGGTACTGGTACCAAAACAGAGATATAGACTAATGGAACAGAACAGAGTCCTCAGAAATAATACCACACATCTACAGAAATAATACCACACATACCATCTGATCTTTGACAAACCTAAGAGAAACAAGAAATGGGGAAATGATTCCCTATTTAATAAATGGTGCTGGGAAAATTGGCTAGCCGTAAGTAGAAAGCTGAAACTGGATCCTTTCCTTACTCCTTATACGAAAATTAATTCAAGATGGATTAGAGACTTAAATGTTAGACCTAATACCATAAAAACCCTAGAGGAAAACCTAGGTAGTACCATTCAGGACATAGGCATGGGAAAGGACTTCATGTCTAAAACACCAAAAACAATGGCAACAAAAGCCAAAATTGACAAATGGGATCTCATTAAACTAAAGAGCTTCTGCACAGCAAAAGAAACTACCATCAGAGTGAACAGGCAACCTACAGAATGGGAGAAAATTTTTGCAATCTACTCATCTGACAAAGGGCTAATATCCAGAACCTACAAAGAACTCAAACAAATTTACAAGAAAAAAACAAACAACCCCATCAAAAGGTGGGCAAAGGATATGAACAGACATTTCTCAAAAGAAGACATTCATACAGCCAACAGACACATGAAAAAATGCTCATCATCACTGGCCATCAAAGATATTAGATTTCACAGCTTGATATATGTTCGTTTTGTTGGTTTTCTAGAAGAACCACTGATGTAAAAGATTTCCCCTCTTTGTTTCTTTTAAATGTCTGCCTGCAAACCTGTCTTCAGCTGAACTCTTCCCCTGAAAGAAAATTGCTCTTCTTTAAGAGTTCTGACACAAAACTTTCATCTTTGGAAGCTACATATTTGTTTGTATTGACAAGTAATGAGAAAGGTCTCTGAATTAAAAATAACAAAACAAAACAAACGAAAAAAGTCTTCTTTCTTATTCTAAATGCCTATCAGGAATCTTCTCCCTGTGTTAAAGTCTGCCTTTCCCTTAAAGAAAACCAGTCATCAGCAAAAGTTGTGGCACAAACTTGTTTTCAGCTTTCAGAAAATGTATTTGTTCATTTTGATGATTCTTTCAGTGAGCCACTGATGATAGAGTAGTCCCTTCCTTTCTTCTTTTAAGTAACGATCTACAAACTTTTGTTTGTGTGAACATTTTTATTTTTATTTTTTTTGCTTGCAACAAAACCATCAGAAAGAGTTCTAATATAATATTTGTTGTCAGCTTTCAGGGCCAGACATACGCATTCATTTTTAGATTACTTGCTCTTTCTTAGTTTCTGTCTAGAAATATCTTTTTTGTCAAACGACTTCCCTTCTTTAAAAGAAAACCACACATTACAAAGAGTTCTTGCACAGAGCTTGTTGTCAACAATGAAGACCAGATATGTATTTGTTTTGACAGTTTTCTAGGAAGGATACTTGCATTAGAGAATCTTTTTCTTGCTTACTCTAAATGTCTGTCTGAAATTTTTTGTTTACATCTACATCTTTCTTATCGTGATTAAAAAAAAAATGACCCATCATCAAGAGTCCTCGAACAAATATTGTTATCAGATTTCAGAGCAAACATTTGTAAGATTTTGATACATACCTATTAGAGTAAATGATGTAAATTTTTTTGTCTGCCTATAAATGTCTGTCTGCAAACTTTCTTCATGTTAATGTCTTCCTTTCTCTTAAAATTGAACATGTTCATAAGTCATGGAAAAAAGTTTGTTGTTAGCATAAACTACCAGACATACATTGGTCTTGATGGGTTTCTAGAAGAATCACTGCAATAGGAAAAAATTTTTGGTAGCTTCTTCTAGAAGCCCAACTGCAAACTTCTCTCCATATTTATATTTTTTCAAAAAAAAAAAAAAAAAAAAGGTCTGCCCATCACCAAGATTTTGGCACAAAGCTTATTGTCAGCTTTCAAGGCTGCATATTTGTTGGCATTAATTGATCTTTAGAAGAGCCACTGGAATGTGAGAATACTCTTTCTAACTCTTTTTAAATAACTGCAGTGTTCTGTTTCTGTTAACATCTTTATTTAACTTTCAAAAAATGCTGCCCATCCTCAAGAGTTTTGGCACAAAAACTGTTGTCAGCTGTCAAGACCAGATATTTATTAGTTCAGAAGGTTCCCTAGAAGGGTCATGACTGTAAGAGAATTTTTCTACTTTCTTCTTCTAAATGCTTGTCTGCAATCTTTTTGTGTTGACATCTATCTTTACCTGAAAGAAAACTCACCCTCAAGAATTCTGGAACAAAGCTTGTCATCTTTCAGAGCCACATGTTTATTCATTTTGATGGTTCCAAAAAAGAACCACAGATGGAGAATTTTTTACCTTAGTATTTGTTAATAACTGTTGGCAAACTTGTCATTATGTAATAATCTTCCGTTTTTCTAAAGTAAACTAACCCATCATAAATACTTCTGGCATAGACCTTGCTGTCAGCTTTTAGAGTTGGATATTTGTTTTTATTGAATGGTTCCTAGAAGAACAACTGGTTTGAAAGAATGTACCCCCTTGCTCTTTCTAAATGTCTGCCTGCAAACTATGTTTGCTAAAATTTCCCCTTTTATTAAAATAGTACTCATCAGTAATATTTCTTCATAAACTTTTTGTTTACTGTTAAAACTGAATAGTTAGGAGTGAGACCAAGTTAGTAGATGAGAAAGAGTGACAATCAGAGCCTCCCCCCAAAAAGATCCAAAATAAGCATTTGAATCTTTCACTAACAAAATGAGGTATCCAGGTTCTCTCACCAGAACTGAGTAGGCAGCTTGCATAACCCACAAAGAGAAAGGAAGACCGGTGTCATGCAGCAGTCCACCTGAGAGCCACATGGAGCAGGAGTACCCCATGCCCCTGCCAAAATGGGTGGTGAGTGAGCATGCTACCCAGCTGGGGGAACTGTGCTTTTTCCGTGTAACTGTGCAACCCCTGGATCAAAAGATCTCACTTGAGATCCTACATGAATGACACCTAGCATTCCAATCTCACAGCTCTACAGATTCTTAACAGCCTCCCATCTGGAATTTGCTTAAGCCTATCAAGCTCCCTGGGGGATAGGTGACCACAGCTGTGGCTCCCTACTGTCTAAGACATTTTATTTTCTTATGGAAGGGGCAGCAGTAGGACTCACAACTGCCTGTCATGCTAACCTCCCTGGGTGGGGGAAGTGTGCCATCCATCTCTGTAGCTACAAGTTGTGCTTTTCTTCTGCTGGAGCCAGGGAGGCTGGATGGCTTAGTCACAAGATGTGTTCCTCACAGTCCAACACACTGGCTGTAACACACCAGTCAGAATGCCTCTTCAGGCCTCATCCTGACTCATCGTTTCTCACTGGGAAGGACTTCCCTGCAGGGACTCTACTAACTCTAGTCAGAGGCTCAGGGACAGAAACGGGATCTCCTTGGGCCTGCATAGCATCTCTGCATACCAGTGGACTTAGACTTTCCTCTTGTTACTCCCGAAAAATCCAGACAGCCCAGTCAACTGGGTTACCCCCAATGAAGTGCACCCTCTTGACCAAAAAATGGCCAAAGTGCTTCATTCAACAGGTTCTGTTCCCCATGCCACCCAAGTGGGTGAAATCCTCCAACAGGGGTTGTCAGACACCTTACACAGGTCTTACTGGTATCAGCTTGGTGTTCATTGTTGCCAGAAGTCCCAGAAGAAAAACCATCTTTTCTGTTGCCAGCCTCTTCAAGTGACATCTCCAGATGTGGGAGCAAAGCAGAAAAATAGCACTTGAGGTAAACCTCCAGTAAACATCAGCAATCCTATGGAAGAGGGAGCTGACCATTCAAAGAAAAGCAAACAAACAGAAAGCAACAACAAAATCATCAACAACAAAAAGCCTCCAGAAGATGAGAAGGAATAAATAAAAAATCTTGAAACTTGAAAGACCAGAGTACCTCTTCTCCAAATGATAGAAATATCAATCCATCAAGGATACACCATTAGACAGAATGAGATAGAAGATTTGACAAAATTAGGTTGTCGAGAGCAAACTGTTTATCAGGACCGCAAGACAGCAAACTGTTTATCATGACTGTAGGATGTGAGCAAACTCCTGACTGTGCCTGCTGCCAGGAGGCTTGCTGAGGGCAATCACTCCCTTGCACCAGTCTCCCTGGGGTTATATACTGGGAAATCTACAGCTTATTGCTCAAGGAATGCAGTCTTGCAAGCCTAATCTGGACCAAGCAACTGACCTCTTCTTCCACCCCCCCTTGCTATCTCAGTAATAAATACACAGGGCTGTGTAAAGCTCAGGGCCCTTGTCCACTGGAGGCAAGGCACCCCCTGACCACTATTTCCAAATATACTTATTCGTATTTACCTTTTATTCCTCCCTTTGTACATTTTTTATCAGTCTCCCAAGGTCTGTGGAGGTTACAACTGGTGCCTCAGAATATGAACTCTGAGCATGTCAACAAGGGGCGTCTGAAAACAGGGTCTTTGAGGACGTGAATGTAGAAGGTCTGTTGGAGCAAAGGAAGTAAAATTGACAAGACAAATGGGGACCGTGGGATGAGACTGCCAGCAGCAGATCAGATGTAAGTTGGTTCACTAAAGAGGTACTGGGAGCAGTGCTTTAAAGAAGAACTGGGAACAGGAAGGTTTCTGAATCAGGGTAACTTGGAACAGAACATGCCTATTGAAGGAAAACATTATGTGCAGTTGCTTAAAGTTTTGTTGAAACAAAGTGGTGCCCAAGTTAGTTCTCAGACATTAACTAAAATGCTGCAGGAGGTTGTTAAGTATAACCCATAGTTTCCACAGACAGGCACTCTTGACGTGGAAAATTGGAGCAAAGCAGGAGAAGAATTAAAATAGGCGCACCAAAAAGGCCTTAAAATTGATTCTTTTCTTTTCTCTACTTGGAGTTTAATTTATAGTGTACTTCTGCTATTATCTCATTATTCTGCTGGAGAGTAGGTTGAATCAAAAATATGAAAGAATCTGTTGTCCCACAGATAGATCCAATTGAAAAAAATTTAAAAACTGTAGAGAAAGGATAAAAATTGGCCCACACCACCCCATCCAGTTGCAGAAACATCTGTACCACCTCCTTCAGTAGCAGAAATAGAGACCCCAATACAAAGAATTTTATGCTCGCTGCCATAGCTTGAGAGGCCTTAGGATTGTGCACTTCTCCTATTTCCCTAAGGACTGCTCCAAATAATACACAGCAGCTGATTCAAAAACCCACTGCACTATAGTTTAAGTTGTTAAAGGAATTAAAAGTGAGTGTAGTAAATAATATATTACAGAGCCCATTCACCTTAGGATTGCAAGAATCTGTGTTTTATGCTATGCGTCTTTTACCTTTTGATGTGAAACACTTGGTGCAAACTTGCTTGTCTGCTAGTGCATATATGACATGGAATTTAAATTGGCAAGAAATATGTGCACAACATGCCTGACAGAATCATGTTGCTGGACATGGAGACATTACAGAGGATATGCTATTGGATAATGGCACTTACTCAGACCTGGAAAGTCAAATTGCACCCCCAGACACTGCTTATCAGCAGTGTGCACAGGCCGCTAAATGTACCTAGACCTCAATCCCTGAAGAGAGAATCCCAGTACAATCTTTTTTTACATATCATGCAAGAGTTGAAAGAGCCCTATGTGCAATCTCTTGCAAGATTACAAGAGACAGTGAAGCCTCAGATTCCTTATGCCACTGCCGCAGAAAAGCTATCCTTAACTTTAGCTTTTGAGAATGCAATCACAGATTGTAAATGTGCACTGGCACCTGTGAGGTGTACCAAAAACTGGGGAATCTTTTTTTAAGAGCTTGTCAAGATGTAGGAACTGAGCTTCATTGATCTGCACTGTTAGTGCAAGCAATGGCTAATTTAACTGTTGACAAATCTAAAAGTGAGACATGAAGCCAGCTGGGCTTCTGGGTTAGGTGGGGTCTTGGATAACTTTTCTGTCCAGCTAAAGGCTTGTAAATGCACCATCCATCACTCTGTGTCTAGCTAAGGTTTGTAAATGCACCAATCAGGACTCTGTGTCCAGCTAATTGGGTAGGGGACTTGGAGAACTTCTCTGTCTAGCTAAATGATTGTAATTTCACTAATCAGTGCCCTGTGTCTAGCTAAAGGTTGTAAATGCACCAGTCAGCACTCTGTCAAAGTGGACCAATCAGCACTCTGTAAAATGGACCAATCAGTGCTCTATAAAATGAATCAATTAGCAGGAAGTGGGTGGGACCAAATAAGGGAATAAAAACTGTTCACTCAAGCCAGAAGAGGCAACCTGCTGAGGTCCCCTTCCACACTGCGGAAGCTTTGTTCTTTCACTCTTTGCAATAAACCTTGCTGCTGCTTACTCTTTGGGTCCACACCACCTTTATGAGCTGTAACACTCACTGCAAGGGTCCACGGCTTCATTCTTGAAGTCAGCGAGACCAAGAATCCACCAATTATGGACACATTTTGGCGACCATGAAGGGATCATCGCCTATCACCAAGTGGTGAGTATCATCTGACCCCTTTCATTTGCTATTCTGTCTTATTTTTCCATAGAACTCAGGGGCTAAATACTAGGCACTTGTTTGGCCACTTAAAAGCTACTATCAAGGCCACCAAACTAAAGACACCTTGTCAGACTTTCTGGGAAAGGGCTGTCTAAGAACCCCAACTCTTCTGAGTTGGGAGCATTGATTTGCCTGATACCAGCTTCTGCTTTTCCTGTACTTCTGGGCTGAGCCAAGGGTCAACAAAGAAGAAAGTCATTCATCTTCCCGTGTCCCAACAACAAGTTGGTTGACCCTGCAGCCATGAGTGAAACTCTCAAAGGCATGGTGCAGAAGTGAGACTCACCACTCTATCCTATCTATACTGACCCATTCCCCCTGAGTCCTAATGCCTGCCAGACAAACTACCACATTTCTCTCTTCTCTGAGGTTAGCCCCACTTCTGAAAACCACTCCCATCTCTGGTACTTTTCTAGTTTATCCTATAAGAATGATTTCTAGTATATACTCTATGACTATATTCCCTTCTTTAGGCCCTCCAGGCTCACCAATCAGAAGGACATATTTTTTGCCCAAAGCCCCATCTTGGGAGGGACTATCTGGAATTTTAGGATCCCTCCTCAGTCTAGCAGGCCTAACAGCAGCCATTCCTGAAGCTAGGATATGCGGAGCCTCAAAAATTTTATCCCTCCTATTCACGTAAGTGAGCAAAAAAGGTGTCCCTCTTCCAATCCTGGATATCCCTACCCTCCCTCAGGGTATGGCCCTCCATTTCATTTTTGGGGCATAACATCTTTATAGGACAGGGGTAAGGTTCCAATACTAACAGGAGAATGCTTAGAACTCTAATAGGTTTTCGAGTTACATTAGTAATGGCCACTAAATCAAATTTTTCTCAGTCCTCTTTGTGGCCTAGGAGGACAGGAAAGGGTGCAGGCTTTTGAGAATGAGTTGTTAAGGGTCAGTAAATTGACTTTCCTTGGTCCTCCTTGTGGTTTGGGAGGAAAACTTGTGGTGTTGTTGCTGCATCTGTGAGCGCAACTATTCTGAACAACAGGGTCCAGGGACTGTTTTGGGTTCTTGGACAGAGGTTATTTATGCTGCTCCATAGGTAAGTGCAACTATCCCAATTAGCAGAGTCCATGGACTTTTGCAGATTCTTGGGTAGGGGGAGAAAAAAACAAACCAAAAGCACAGGTGGTTTTGTGTTTCAGATGAGAAACACTGGCATCAACAGTTACACCTTTGAGATACATCCTAAGCCAATGACACCAAGTTGACCCCCAAACCCTGGAAAAGAGGCAGCTTATTTTTTTTTTTTCTGCACCACAGCCTGCCCCCAATATTCTCTGTCTGATGGGGAAAAATGGCTACCTAAGGGAAATACAAATTACAACACTATCCTGATCAAGGTTTTACAGAAGATCTTGAGCTTTTACAGAAAAGCTTGATCTTTTCTGTAAGAGGGAAGGCAAATTGAGTGAAATACCTTACTTCCAAGTTTTCTTTTCATTGAAGGATAATATACAACTATGCAAAGCTTGCAGTTTACATGCCACAGGAGGACCTCTCAGCTTAGCCCCATATCCTAGCCTCCCTACAGCTCCCCTTCCTAATAATGATAAGCCTTCTCTAAGTTCCACTGCCCAGAAGGAAATAAGCAAATAAATCTCCAAAGGACCACAAAAACCCTGGACTATCATTTATGTCCCCTTCAAACTGTAGGGGGAGGGGAATTTGGCTCAACCCAGGTACATGTCCCCTTCTCCCTCTCTGATTTAAAGCAGATCAAGACAGACCTGGGGAAATTTTCCGATGATCCTGATAGGTACATAGATGTCCTACAGGATCTAGGACATCACTTGGACAGATGCCATGATATCGTTGGATCAAACTCTGGCCTTTAATGAAAAGAATGCTGCTTTAGCTGCATCCTGAGTGTTTGGAGACACTTGATATCTTCGTCAAGTAAATGATAGAATGACAGCCAAAGAAAAGGACAAATTCCCTACCAGTCAGCAAGCCATTCCCAGTAAGGATCCCCATTGGGACTGTGACTGAGATGATGGGGCTGGAGTCATAAACATCTGTTGACTTGTGTTCTAGAAAGACTAAAGAAAGTTAGGAAAAAACCCATAGATTGTTCAATGATACCCACCATAACTCAGGGAAACAAAGAAAATCCTTCTACCTTCCTCCAGTGACTACAGGAGACCTTAAGAAAATATACTTCCCTGTCACCCGACTCACTTGAGGGTCAACTGATCATAAAAGATACGTTTATTACCCAATCAGTTGCAGATATCAGGAGAAAGCTCCAAAAAGTGAGCCTTGAGCCCTGAACAAAATCTGGAGGCGTTATTAAACCTGGTAACCTTGGTGTTCTATAATAGGGACCAAGAGGAATAGGCCCAAAAGGAAAAGCAAGATCAGAGAAAGGCTGCAGTGTTAATCATGGCCCTCAGACAAACAAACATTGGTGGTTCAGAGAGGACAGAAAATGGAACAGGCCAATCACCTGGTAGGGCTTTTTACCAGTGTGGTTTGCAAGGACACTTTAAAAAAGTTTGTCCAGTGAAAAACAAGCTGCCCCCTGGTCTATGTCCGCTGTGCCGAGTAAATCACTGGAATGTGCACTGCCCCAGAACACAAAGGTTCTCTGGGTCAGAAACCCCCAAACAGATGATCCAACAACAGGACTGAGGGGGTGCAGGGCAAGCACCAGCTCATGTCATCACCCTCACTGATCCCTGGGTATGTTTAACCATGAAGGCCAGGAAACTGACTTCCTCCTGGACACTGGCATGGCCTTCTCAGTGTTAATCTTCTGTCCCAGATGACTGTCCTCAAGGTCAAGGTCCGTTACCATCTGAGGAATTCCGGGACAGCCTATAACCAGGTATTTCTCTCACCTCCTCAGTTGTAATTGGGAGACTTTGCCTTTTTCACGTGCTTTTCTTGTCATGTCTGAAAGTCCCACACCCTTATTAGGGGGGCATACATTAGCCAAACCTGGAGCTATTATCTACATGAATATGGGGGACAAGTTACCCATTCGTTATCCCCTGCTTGAAGAGGGAATCAACCTTGAAGTCTGGGCATTGGAAGGAACAAACTCAAGCTCCAGCCTCAAGTCTCCCCACAGGATGCAATTTTTCTTTATACATCACAGAGAGAGCAGGAATATATCATGGGGTCCTTATTCATACTCATGGGACAACCCCCACAACCAGCAGCATATCTAAGTAAGGAAATTGATATAGTAGCAAAAGGCTGGCCTCACTGTTTATGGATAGTTGTGGCAGTGGCTGTCTTAGTGTCAGAGGCCATCAAAATAATACAAGGAAAGGATCTCAATGTCTGGACTACTCACAATGTAAATGGCATGCTAGGTGCCAAAGGAAGTTTATGGCTATCAGCCTGCTTAGATACCAAGTGCTACTCCTTGAGGGACGGGTGCTTCAACTGCATATGTGTGCAGCCCTCAGCCCTGCCACTTTTATCTCAGAGGATGGGGAGTCAGTTGAGCATGACTGCCAAAAAGTTGTTGTCCAGATTTATGCCACCTGAGATGATCTCTTAGAAGTCCTCTTAGCTAATCCTGACCTTAACCTATATACTGATGGAAATTCATTTGTGGAAAATGGGATTTGAAGGGCAGGTTATGCGATAGTTAGTGATGTAACTACACTTGAAAGTAAGCCTCTTCCCCCAAGGACCAGAGCCCAGTTAGCAGAACTAGTGGCATGTATCCGAGCCTTAGAACTGGGAAAGGGAAAAAGAATAAATGTGTATACAGATAGCAAGTATGCTTATCTAATCCTACATGTCCATGCTGTAATAAGTAAAGAAAAGGAGTTCCTAACCTCTGCGGGAACCCCCATTTAATATCACAATGAAATCATGGAGTTATTGCACTCAGTGCAAAATCCCAAGAAGGTGGTAGTCTTACACTGCCAAAGCCATCAAAAAGGGGAAGGAGAGGGGAGAACAGCAGCATAAGCCGTTGGCAGAGGCAGGGAAAGACCAGCAGAGATAAAGAGAGAGACAAAGTCAAAGACGGAAAGAGAGAAAGAGACAGAAAGTCAGAAAGAGGAAGAGACAGAGAGAGAAAAATAAAGATAGGAAGTCAAAGAGAAGAAGACAGAGAGGAATACAGAGAGATAAAAAGTGAAAGAGAGAAGGAAAGAGAAGAGACAAAGGAGTCAAAGAGAGAGAGAAAGAGATAGAAGTAGTAAAGAAGAAACTGTGTACCCTATTCCTTTAAATCCAGGGTAAATTTAAAACCTATAATTGATAATTGAAGGTCTTCTCTGTAACCCTATAACACTGCAATACCTCCTTGTTGTCAGTGTAAACAAGGGCATGTCCCAAAAATACTGAGGCCACTGACAACCCATAGCCTTCCCATCAAAAATCGTTAACCCAACAGGTTTCCTAACAGGGGATCTGAATCTGAAGGTCTGACTAGATATAGGAGAAACTCCTTTCATGACAGGGCAATAGATGATTCCTCCAAGACAATTTTAAAAAGGCATAATGGATATTCAGTAAATAATAAGGAAACTCTTGCAGAAGTAGGGTTAGGAAAATTGCCTAATAACTGCTCTGCTCAAACATGTGAGCTCTTTGCACTCAACCAAAGTTTAAAGTGCTTACAGAATCAGGAAGGAGCCGTCTATACAATTTTAAGTTAATATGGACTGGATGAGGTCTTATTAATAGCAAGAATAATTGAAATCCAAAACTTACAGAGTTTTCAACAAAAGTACAGTTTGCTAAAAGTTAACAGTGCAATGTATAGTATCTTAACTTCTAACCTTATGGAAATCCAACCCTATTTGTGCCCCTCAAAGCTCATGTCTGTCAGGGAAGGGCCATACAACTAATATGCCCACTTATAGGGTCAGGAATGACTACTGCTACAGGAATCCGAATAGCCAGTTTATCTACTTCATCACCACACACACTCAAGAGATTTCTCAGTTTGCAAGAAATAATGAAATCTATCCTTACTGTACAATCCCAAATAGACTCTTTGGCAGCAGTGACTCTCCAAAACCACAGAGGCCTAGACCTCCTCACTGCTGAGAAAAAAGGACTCTGCACCTTCTTAGGGGAAGAGTTTTGTTTTTACACTAACCAGTCAGGGATAGTATGAGATGCCACCCAGTGATTACATGAAAAGTCTTCTGAAATAAGACAATGCCTTTCAAACTCTTATACCAATCTCTGGAGTTGGACAGCATGGCTTCTCCCCTTTCTAGTCCTTTGGTAGCTATCTTCCTCTTACTCCCCTCTGGGCCCTGTATTTGTAACCTTCTTGTCAATTTCTTTCCTCTAGAATCGAGGTCATCAAGGTACAGATGGTCTTACAAATAGAATCCCAAATGAGTTCAACTTACAACTTCTACCAAGGACCCCTGGACTAACCATCTGGCCATTCACTGGCCTAAAGAGTTTCCCTCTGGAGGAGACTACAACTTCAGGGCCCCTTATTTGCCCCTATCCAGCAGGAAGTAGCTAGAGTGCTCAATGACCAAATTCTCAACAGCAGTTGGGGTGTCCTGTTTAGAGTGGGGAGTGAGACAAAAAGCTGGCTGGGCTTCTGGGTTCGGTGGGGAGTTGGAGAACTTTTCTGTTTAGCTGAAGGATTGTAAGTGCACCAATCAGCACTCTGTGTCTAACTAAAGGTTTGTAAATGAACCAATCAGCACTCTGTGTCTAGCTAATCAGGTAAGGGACTTGGAGAACTTTTCTCTCTAGCTAAAGGATTGTAAATGCAACAATCAGCACTCTGTGTCTAGCTAAACGTTTGTAAATGCACCAATCATTACTCTTTCAAAATGGACCAATCAGCACTCTGTAAAATGGACGAATTAGTGCTCTATAAAATGAACCAATAAGTAGGATGTGGGTGGGGCCAAATAAGGGAATTAAAGCTGGCCACCTGAACCAGCAGTAGCAACCCGCTTGGGTCCCCATCCATGCTGTGGAAGCTTTGTTCTTGCCCTCTTTGCAATAAATCTTGCTTTTGCTTACTCTTTGCGTCCATCCCGCCTTTATGAACTGTAACATTCACTGTGAAAGTGTGCAGCTTCACTCCTGAAACCAGCAAGATCATGAACCCACCAGGAGGAATGAACAGCTCCTGAAGTGCCAACTTTAAGAGTTGTAACACTCACTGTGAAAGTCTGAGGCTTCACTCCTGAAGTCAGCAAGACAAGGAACCCACCAGAAGGAAGAAACTCTGGACACATCTGAACATCTAAAGGAACAAACTCCAGACACTCGATGTCTAAGAACTGTAACTCTCACCATGATGGTCCATGGCTTCATTCTTAAAGTCAATGAAACCAAGAACCCACCGGTTCTGGACACAAAAGGAAACAAGGGTCAAACCCTAGAATGTGAAAATGTTATAATTTTGGAAAAACTGGACATTTTAAAAAGGAATGCTGCCAGATCTGAGGACAGAAACTCACAATGGAATATCCTTCCCAGTGGAAAAATTCCAGGACTTTGCCTTTGCAAAGTCTAATAGACCTACCTGTGTAGTGTGAATTAAAGGAAAGAAATTTTATGGGCTTATGGATATGGGAGTTAAAGTGTTGGTAATATCTAAAGACAACTGGCCCCCATCCTGGCCATTGCAATTAACTTCTACATCTTAGTGGGAGTAGGAACAGCACAAAGTGTTTAACAGAATGCTGAGATTTTATCTTGTATTGGTCCAGATGGGCAATCATATACTTTGCAGCCTTATGTTGCAAATGCAGCTATCGATTTATGGGGTCAAGGCTGACTTACAGCATGGGATATGAGACTTACAAATGAAAACTTTTATATCCCAGGATTTAAAATGTTGAAGGACATGGTATATCAGAGTTGAAAAGATTTAAGGAAATTCCTACAAGGACACCCTAACCCAATATCAATACCTGGAAAGAAAGGTTAAAGCCTGCAAGGAGTTTCTTCATTATATTCCCCATGTCAATTGAACAAAGAAGCAGAAGTGGGAGTTGCAACTTGTAGAACAAATGCTTCAACAATTGCATGCCTCCCAGCTACACCTGCACAAATCTTTGCTTTCATTATCCCTCAGACAACCTGTTGCAGTTTTATGAAATCCGCTCTTTCATTCTTCCTGTGATTACACATCACAGGCCTATTCCAGGTGGACAGACTTATTTTACTGATGGCTCTTGCAAAGGTCATGCCGCTGTCTATGGACCTAAACATACTCAAACAATAATGCCTTCTGGGACTTCAGCTCAATGCTCAGAGCTAATTTCAGTCATTCAAGTTTTACAGCTCACAGCTGTAGATCTTACCAACATTGCCTGTAATTCAACTTATATTGTAAATGTAGTCAGTCACATAGAAATTGCTGCAGTTAAAAGTACACTAGACTCAGAACTGACTATAGACACTTATTCTCATATGTTGCATGCTACATGCCAAACAGGTGAGATGATTGATCAATCAGTATGAGCCACTGAGGAAAAAATAAAGGGAAATATGAAGACCAATGACACTGTGAAGAAAAGTCAATGAGTGTGGGAAATAACCATACAGCATCATGAAGACAGGATAAAATTCACAGATAATACTACTAACCTTAAATGTAAATGGACTAAATGCCCCTATTAAAGGATACAACTGACAAATTAAAGAGCCAAGACACATTGGTGTACTGTATTCAGAAGACTCATCTCATGTTTAAAGGTATACATAGGCTCAAAATAAAGGAAGGAGGAATATTAACCAAGAAAATAGAATGCTAACAAAAGCAGGGGTTGCAACCTTAGTCTCTGATGAAACAGACTTTGAACCAACAAAAATTCAAAAAGACAAAAAAAAAGGGTGTTACATAATAGTAAAGGGAATAACTCTCCGCCCCAAATCAATAGCATACACATTTTTCTTACTGCCACATGGCACTTATTCTAAATAAACTAGAAAATCTAAAAGAAGTTAATGAATTTACGGAGACATACACCTACCCAAGACTAAAACAGGAAGAAGTTGAATTTCCAAGTAGATAATTAGCAAATTCTGAAATTGAAAGTGTAAACAGTAACCTCCCAACCAAAAAAAAAAAAAAAGAAAGAAAGAAAGAAAGAAAGAAAGAAAGAAAGAAAGAAAGAAAGAAAGAAAGCCCAGGACCAGACAGACTCATAGTCATAATTTACTAGGAATACAAAGAGGAGCTGGAACCATTTCTTCTGAAACTATTGTAAAGAATGGAAAAAGAGTGATTCCTCCCTAACTCATTTTATGAAGCCAGCATTATCAAAGTGATATACAAATCAGAAAGAGACACACACACAAAAAAAATAAGGCAATATTCTTGATGAACACTGATTTCAGAATCCTCAGTGAAATATGGGTGCACAAAATTCAGGAGTACATCAAAAAACTTATCCATGACAGTCAAGTCCACTTCATTCCTGGAATGCAAGACTGGTTTAACATACTCCAATTAATAAACATAGTTCTTCACATAAACCAAAACGGAGGCAAAAACCACATAATTATATCAATAGATTAAGAAAAGATCCTGTGTAAATTTCAAGATCTTTCATGTTAAAAACTTTCAATGAACTAGGTGTTCATGGAACATATCTGAAAACAATAAGAACTATTTATGACAAACCCACAATCAGTATCATACTGAATGGGCAAAAGGTGGAAGCATTTCCTTTGACAGCTGGTACAAGAGTAGGATATCATCTCTCACCACCGCTATTCACCATAGTATGGGAAGTTCTCACCAAGGCAAGCATACAAGACATAAAAAGTATTCAAAAAGGAAAGGAGGAAGTCAAGTTGTCTCTGTTTGCAGATGACACAATTTTATACATAGAAAACCCCATCATCTCATCCCAAAACTCCTTAACCTTACAAGAAACTGGATTATGTTTATTGATTTACAAATGTTGAATCAGCCGTGCATCCCAGGGATGAAGCCCACTTGATCATGGTGGATAAGCTTTTTGATGTGCTGCTGAATCCGGTTTGCCAGTATTTTATTGAGGATTTTTGCATCGATGTTCATCAGGGATATTAGTCTAAAATTCTCTTTTTTTGTTGTGTCTCTGCCAGGCTTTGGTATTAGGATGATGTTGGCCTCATAAAATGAGTTAGGGAGGATTCCCTCTTTTTCTATTGATTGGAATAGTTTCCGAAGGAATGGTCCCAGCTCCTCCTTGTACCTCTGGTAGAATTCAGCTGTGAATCCATCTGGTCCTGGACTTTTTTTGGTTGGTAGGCTATTAATTATTGCCTCAGTTTCAGAGCCTGCTATTGGTCTATTCAGGGATTCAACTTCTTCCTGGTTTAGTCTTGGGAGAGTGTAAGTGTCCAGAAAATTATCCATTTCTTCTAGATTTTCTAGTTTATTTGCGTAGAGGTGTTTATAGTATTCTCTGATGGTAGTTTGTATTTCTGTGGGGTCGGTTGTGATATCCCCTTTATCATTTTTAATTGCGTCTATTTGATTCTTCTCTCTTTTCTTCTTTATTAGTCTTGCTAGCGGTCTGTCAATTTTGTTGACCTTTTCAAAAAACCAACTCCTGAATTCATTGATTTTTTGGAGGGTTTTTTGTGTCTCTATCTCCTTCAGTTCTGCTCTGATCTTAGTTATTTCTTGCCTTCTGCTAGCTTTTGAATGCGTTTGCTCTTGCTTCTCTAGTTCTTTTAATTGTGATGTTAGAGTGTCAATTTTAGATCTTTCCTGGTTTCTCTTGTGTGCATTTAGTGCTATAAATTTCCCTCTACACACTGTTTTAAATGTGTCCAAGAGATTCTGGTATGTTGTATCTTTGTTCTCATTGGTTTGAAAGAACATCTTTTACATCAGGTATAACCTCCCAATGCACGAGTTGATGGGTGCTGATGAGTTGATGGGTGCAGCACACCAACATGGCACAAGTATACATATGTAACAAACCTGCACGTTATGCACATGTACCCTAGAACTTAAAGTATAATAATAATAAATAAATTTTAAAAAAAAGAACATCTTTATTTCTGCCTTCATTTTGTTATGTACCCAGTAGTCATTCAGGAGCAGGTTGTTCCGTTTCCACATAGTTGAGCGGTTTTGATTGAGTTTCTTAGTCCTGAGTTCTAGTTTGATTGCACTGTGGTCTGAGAGACAGTTTGTTATAATTTCTGTTCTTGTACATTTGCTGAGGAGTGCTTTACTTCCAATTATGTGGTCAATTTTGGAATAAGTGCGATGTGGTGCTGAGAAGAATGTGTATTCTGTTGATTTGGGGTGGAGAGTTCTATAGATGTCTATTAGGTCTGCTTGCTGCAGAGATGAGTTCAATTCCTGGATATCCTTGTTAACTTTCTGTCTCGTTGATCTGTCTAATGTTGACAGTGGAGTGTTGAAGTCTCCCATTATTATTGTATGGGAGTCTAAGTCTCTTTGTAAGTCTCTAAGGACTTGCTTTATGAATCTGGGTGCTCCTGTATTGGGTGCATATATATTTAGGATAGTTAAAAAAAAACTTACAAGAAACTTCAGTCAAATCTCAAGACAATATCTTTGTGCAGAAATTTCAAGCATTCCTTTACACAAACAATAGACAAACAGCCAAATCTGAATAAATTTCTCTGGACAACTACCACACACAAAAAAATACCTAGAAATACAGGTAACAAGGAATGTGAAGGACCTCTTCAAGAAGAACTATAAATCACTATTTAAAAAAATAAGAGAGGACACAAACAAATGAAACATATTCCATCTTCATGAATAGAAACAATCAATTTTGCAAAAATGGCCATACTGCCAAAAATAATTTAGAGGTTCAATGCATTTTCCATCAAACTACATTGAAATTCTTCATGGAATTAGTAACACTACTTTAAATTTCACATAAAATCACAAAAGACAATCTTAAGCAAAAACAACAAAGCTGGAGGCATTGTGTTACCTGACTTCAAACTATACTACAATGATACAGTAACCAAAACAGCATGGTACTGTATGTCTGTACAAAAAAACAGACATATAGACCAATGGAACAGAAAGCATAGTTCAGAAATAACACCACACATCTATAATCATCTGATCTCTGACATATCTGATGTAAACAAGCAATAGGAAAAGGATCTCCTCTTCAATAAATGGTACTAGGAAAACTGACTAGCCACATGCAGAAAACTGAAACTTGACCCCTTTCTTCCACCTTGTACAAAATGAACTCAAGATGCATTGAAGACTTAAATGTAAAACATAAAACCATAAACACCCTAGAGGAAAACTTAGAGAATATCATTTAGGACATATGCATGAGGAAAACTTTATGACAAAAATGTAAAAAACAATTTCAATAATATCCAAAATTCACCAATGGGGTCTAATTAAACTAAAGAACTTCTGCACAGCAAAATAAACTATTATCAGAGTGACCAGGCATCCTACAGAATGAGAGAAAATTTTTGTAGTGTGTTAGTCAGACAGAAGTCTAATATTCAGAATTTACATGAAACTTAAACAAATTTAAAAGAAAAAAAACCCAAAAACCCCTTCAAAAAGAGGCAAACAATATGAACAGAAATTTCTCAGAAAAAGACATTACAGTTTTAGAGGATGAGGTGGGTGTTATCATTTGATGTCAGGAGTTCTAGACCAGGCTGAATGACAGGGTGAAACCTCATCTCTACTAAAAATACAAAAATTAGCTGGGCATGGTGGTGGGTACATGTAGTCTCAGCTACTATGGAGGCTGAGGCTGGATAATTATTTGAACCCAGAAGGTGGACGTTGCAGTGAGACAAAAGTCTCACCATCTCACTTCAGCCTGGGCAACAGAGCAAGAATCCATCATCAAAAAGAAAAAAGACATTTACATGGCCAAGAAACATATGAAAATGATGCTCAACATCACTGATCATTAGAGAAATGAAAATCAAAACCACAATGAGATATCATCTCAGGTCAGACAGAATGGAAATTATTAAAAACTCAAGAAAAAAATTGATGCTGCAGAGGTTGTGGAGAAACAGGAAAACTTTTACACTCTTGGTGAAAATGTATATTAATTCTACCATTGTGGAAGGCAGTATGGTTATTCCTCAAGGATCCAGAACCAGAAATACCATTTGACCCAGCTATCTCATTCCTGGGTATATACTCAAAAGAATATAAATTATTCTACTATAAAGACACATGCATAGATATGTTTATTGCAGCACTATTCACAATAGCAAAGTCATGGAACTAACCTAAATGGCCATCAATGATAGACTGAATAAAGAGAATGTGTTACATATATACCAAGGAATGAGAGGTTAAGTGAAGTCACCAAAGTTACACAAAACAATTGGTATTTGTGGTTGTTGATTTATGCAACTTATTTTTTTTTACTGACTGGGACATTGAAATGGAAAGTACATCATCTTCTCCAAGCATACACAGAAACATGATTAAGTAGTTATTTTTCATATATAAAGCATATATTTTCTTCAAAAAAAAAGTAAACTGTAGTTACTCTTATGTGCTCCCTGAGCCCTCAGATTGTACTCCAGTTACAACATGTACTATAGAATTGTGATTAATTGTCTGACTGTCTTCCTATCACAGACCCTCCTCAGTATTTGGCATTAGGTGGATACCCAAAAATGTTTATTGAATGAATAAATGGTTCCCTGGATGTAAAAAATGGAATGAGATCATGTCCTTTGCAGCTTTACATGAATAAAGCTGGAAGATATCATCCTCAGCAAACTAACAGGAATAACAACAAAAAAAAGCACTGTATGTTCTCACTTGTAAGTGGGAGTTGAACAATGAAAACACCTGGACACAGGAAAGGGAACAACACACACTAGGGCCGGGTTGGGAGTGTGGGAGAAGGCAGGGAACTTAACAGGACTGGTAAGTACGTGCAGGCAACCACCATGGCACATGTATTCCTATGTAAAAAACCTGCACATTCTTCACATGTATCTTGGAACTTAAAATAAAACAAAATTATAAAACTGAATACGTATTCATATTGATAGGTTCCCATAAGAAACACTGTCATTAGACAATTCTCCTGTTGCTCTTTCTAAATACTTGTTTGCAAACTTTTCTTCATGGAAAAATATTCTCTCTTTAAATAGAACTTTCCATTCATTAAGAGTTCTTGCATGAGACTTGTTGTGTTTTGAGAACTGGATATTCATTCCTATTGAAGGCTTTTTAGAACAACTGGTATAAGATGAATTCCTTTCTTGCTCCTTCTAACCACCTGTCTGCAAACATCTGTTTGTATTAAAATGTCTTATCTGAAAAAATACATCCCATCATCAAGAGCTTCTTGTCAGCATACAGGGCCAGATAATTGTTTTTATTGATGGTTCCCTAGAATGGCAATTGGTGTAAGATAATTCCTCTTCTTGTTTTTGTAAATGCCTGCCTAATTTTTTTTTTTTTTTTTTTTTGGTAAAAATGTCTTTTATTTTGGAAACAGAAAGGGTTGTTATCATGAGTTCTGGCACAAGGCTTGTTTTCAGCTTTCAAGGCTGAATATTTATTCGTTTTGCTGATTTACTAGAAAGGTCACTTTGTTAAGGAATTTTCCACTTTGTTCTTTCTAAATGTCTGTCTACAAAATTCTCTTTATAAAAACACCTTTACTTCTTTGAAATAAAATCACCTGTGATCAAGATTTATTGACAAATCTGCTTGTCAGCTTTCAAGACTGAATATTTGTTCATTTAGATGGTAGCCTAGGAGAGCCACTTATGTGAGAAAATATCCCTCCTGGCTTCTTACAAATGCTTTTCTGCAAATGTCTCTTCATTAAATGTCTTTCTTGTATCCCCCAAAATTCTTGGCTGTCATTGACAGTTTTGGCAAAAAGTTTTGTTGTAAGCATTGAGTATTGAATATTTGTTTCCATTGATGAGTCCTATCAGGGCCACTGGCTTGTAAGAACTCCCTTTCTTTCTTCTTCTAAATGCCTTTCTGTCAATTTCTATTTGTGTTAATATCTTTTCTCTTCTAAAAGGTAAGCACCCATCAACAATAGTTTTGACACAAAGCTTTTTTTCAGCAGTCAGAACTAGACATTCTTTTCTATTTAGAGTTCCCTAGGAGAGCAATTGGTATAAGAAAAATTTTTCCTTGCTCCTTATAAATTTATTTCTGCCATGCTTCATCATGCACACTTTATTTTTACGTTAAAAATTCCCAGCCATCAAAGTCATCAGTTACCAGGAACAGATATTTATTCATTTTGAACATTTATTTAAGAGATGTGACATACAATTGTGCCCAGAACCCAGGAGATATAACTCTGCTGCCTGAGCACTGCTTTCAAAAAAGAATTGAAAATATCCATGACTAAGCACCCAAGTAATATAATTCTGCTGTCTGGTTTCCACCCTGAGGGAAAATTGTGACATATTCCTTGCCCAGAACCCAGGTGATGTGACTCTTGCTTGCTTCTTACTTACAGGTAAAATTTGACATATTTTGATTCAGCTCACATTCTCAAACCCCAAACCATCAAATATGAGACACTGTCTTTCATAGGTAGGCTTAGAGAAACAGGTAAGAACATGAATTTTCTTTTTGTATGAAGGTCATAGAAGATTACCACTCTCTAGCATGTAGAATAAAGTTCTCATTTGGTGCAGAGAGTGTCATCATGAATCCTGGTGCACAATTGAGATTGTCTTGTCTTGCCTTGTCCTTTCCTTTCCTTTCCTTCTTTCCTTTCCTTTCCTTTCCTTTCCTTTCCTTTCCTTTCCTTTCCTTTCCTTTCCTTTCCTTTCCTTTCCTTTCCTTATTTCATTTCCTTTCCTTTCCTTTGTTTTCCTTTCCATTCTTTTCCTTTCCTTTCTTTTCCTTTGCTTTCTTTGTCTTTTGAGATGGAGTTTCACTCTTGTCACCCAGGCTAGAGTTCAGTGGTGTGACCTCAGCTCACTGCAACCTCTGACTCCCAAGTTCCAAGTGATTCTCCTGCTTCAGCTTCCCAAGTAGCTGGGATTACAGGTATACACCACCATGCCTGGCTAATTCTTTGTATTTTTAGTAAAGGTGGGGTTTTAAAATGTTGTCCAGGCTGGTCTCAAACTCCTGAACTCAGGTGATCTGCTGGCCTTGGCCTCCCAAAGTGCTGAGATTACAGACATGAGCCACTGCCCCTCGCCACAATTATGTTTCTTATGTTTGCACATTGCCAACTGATGAAGTTGGCATTATAATAGTTATTCTCACAATCCAGTGTGGGGGTTCTGAATATCACATGGAGAGAGAATCCACAGTTAAAACTGTGAATGTTATATGTGAATATGTAACCATAGTTGAAATATGACTTATTTCTAAACCCAGTTCATGGGCAGGTAAAGACCCTCTTATCTGGACCAAGTGAATTGGAGAGATGTTGACTCTCATGTCTGTGCTGGACACAGCTGAGTTTAAGTGTCCATACCAGTAAAAAGGTTTCAGAACACATTGAGACTCTCTCTCTCTCTCTTTTTTTTTTTTTTTTTCTTTTGAGATAGAGTTTCAATCTTGTTTCCCAGGCTCAGGTGCAATGGTATGATTTTGGCTTAATGCAACCTCTGCCTCCCGGGTTCAAGTGATTCTCCTGTCTCAGGCTTCTGAGTAGTTGTGATTGCAGGCACCCACCATTACACCTAGCTAAATTTTGGTATTTTTAGTAGAGATGGAGTTTCACCATGTTGGCCAGGCTGGTCTTGAACTCCTGAGCTCAGGTGATCCACCTATTTGGCATCCCAAAGTGCTGGGATTACAGGCATGATCCACTGCGCCCAGCCCAGACTGTCATTTATATTGTACAAAGCTTTCAGGTAGTGTAGAAAGTTTACAGAACCCAGCACACAGGTGAAATTGATCATTCATATGCACATCCAGCCAACAGCAAAGATTTTCATTCTCCTACAGGAATACAGCCCACTGATGAGGTTCTATATCTAACAGTCGAAAATTTGCAGTCAAAAGGCAATCAAAAGTTTAAAAATTTCCTCTCATACATTGTTCCAGACCATGGTCAATTTGGTCACCCTCAAACCAAAATTCAGCACACCTGTGTGGCTGTGACTCCATGAAGGAGACGAAGTCTGCAGGAGGGATTGAAGCTCTTATGGACAGATTAAGTCGACTACTGAGATTGTAACTAGTATACTTAGATCCCACATACAAGAAGAGTTCACCCTTATACATGAAATCAAGACATTTGTGGGATCATTAATCCCATCACTTAAGCCTTCCTGCAGGTACAATTGTGACATGTTTCTGTCTAGCACCTTAGTGATTTGAGTGTCCTGTGTGGGCTAAGCCCACAGATGGTTTTGCTTCACATAGCTAGGCCCAGCGCTTCAGGGATGTGACTCTATTTTTCTTCCTTGGCATTGCCTACAAAGGACATTGTGACATATCACTGGACTTACTGCTCAGTTAATATGAGTCCCCTCTCCTGCCTTGGTGCTATTCACTGGTGGAATTTTGACATATCTCTGCATTCCACACCCAGATAATATAACTCTCCTGCTCAGTCTTGCCACCATGGGTCAATGTGTTATATTATGTGGTCCAGCTCTGAGACAATATAACTCTCTTCCCTGAACCTTGGATACAGAGGGCATTATGGCATAGATATTCACCCATCACCAAGGTGATCTCACTCATCTTCTACCTACTTATAGGGGAAATTGTGACATATTTGGCCAAACACCTAGCTGATGTGACTTCTTCCTAGGTTTTGTTCTAAGGAGAGACAGTGACATATCACTGGGCTCAACTGAAAAGTGCCATTACTCTTGTTTCTGAGACCTATTCTCTGATTGCAATGTGACATATATGTGGACTCAGCACCAAGGTAATGTCAATCTGATGCCTGGACCCCTGGACCCTGCTTAGATGGGGCATTGTGACATATCTTGGGCCCATAAACTATTTGGCATAGCTCTTTTCTCTTACTTGAGTTTCCCCATAGGAGAGATTGCTACAATCTCTTGGCCCAACACCTAGATAATTCATCTCTCCTTTTCCTGCTTAGTCCATGTCCACAGAAAGGACAGTGAGTTGTCTCTGGGACCTGCACACAGATGGCATGCTATGTCACCTGGTCCCTGCTCACAGAGGTCATTGTCACTTATTTGTGGGGTCATTTCCTAGATGATATGATTCTCGGTTCCTTTTTAGGAGTTGTTCACAGTGGGGATCAAAACATGTTGCTTGGTCTGGCCCCTGGGATATATGATTCTCCTTTTCTTATTAAACCCTACCCACATAGTGACATATCTCTGAGCCCTTCACCTGATGATATGTGTCTCATGCCTGAGCCCTTTACTCAAGGAATATTGTGACGTATTGTTAAACCTAGCACATAGGTTATGAGACTCTTATCTCATGCTTGGGCCATGCCCGTGTGGGCAAATGTGTTGTACAGTTGAGTCCAGCCCCTCAGGTGTATGACTCTCCTCTTCTTTCTGAGTCCTATCTAGAACAGGCATTGTCATATCTGTAAGGCCTTTACCTAAGTAATGCAACTTATATGCATGGTCCCTCCACTCAGGGGATGTTGTGAGATATTGCTGGACCCAATGTTGGCAGTGGTAGGCCATGTGGAGTTGTTTATGTGAAGGCACTAGATGCATGAAGATGCATGTCAGGGGTTGCATACTTCATGGAGCCAGTGAGAGCTAGGAATATGTGGGAACCTCACCCTTTACCAAGTTAGAGGGGTGGGAGTCCCATGCTCCTGGGCACAGCTGCAGCTGTCCAGCCACAGATCCAGATCCAGGAATCCATGTACTCTTAGGGGATGAGGGTTTCCCTCTTTTTTCCCACAGGTTCGGTAGGGCCTTCTCCCACTGTCTGGCATTTTTCCACTCCTGGTGTCTGCTCTGAGGAGCAAAGTTGTGGCTGAGCCTGGATGCTGTTATAACCAAGTTTGCACACCCATGGTGGGGCTGACATGCTAGACCCTTGTAGCCTTACCCCTCCTCCAGACTTTGGGCACTGACAAGCATGAGAGAGAGTCCAGGGAGGCTAAAGGCAGCTTGGTGTGGGTCTACAAGCACCTGTTGGCATGAACAGCCTGAAAAGCATGAATGGTATGTTGATGAGGGGAGTCAGACAGGTTTCTGGATGGAAAGGAGTGGATCTCCAGTGAAATTCCACCTTCAAACAAGGAACAGCCTGAAGTCTGGGAGTTGGGCTTATTCACAAGTTTTGGATGGGGTCAGCAGCCTGGAATGAGAACTTATGATGCTTTTTCTGGGTCCACTCATGACCACCCATAGACCAGTCAACATGCACTTTCTCCATGCTGAGCCCTTAAAAACCCCAGACTCAACCAGACTAGAACAGACATTGGGACAATATGCCCACCTAAAGGACATACATATTGTGGGCTTCCTATCTGTTGAGAGTTGGACACCTGTCAAAATGACCTGCCTGCTGAAAGAAGCTATCCATTTCAGGTCTCCTAAGAGTTGTTCCATTATGCAATGAATCTCCACACTGAATTGCTCACTCTTCAGTTTTTCTCATTCCTTATTCATCCTGCATGCAGGAACAGAACCTGGGACCCACTGATTGGTGGGATTAAAAAGGCTGTAACATAAATGACAAAAGCACACCCACTTCCACTCACCATGTTGCAGGTGACAAGAAGGTGAGAAGATCTGTGGCCCCCTGGGGAGCCCAGACCAAGGGTCTTCACAAGCCAGCGCTGTAAAATCTCTTTGGACTCTGTGGTTCTGGCATCTTCAAGCTTCTGGGTGCCATGTTGCCCTTGCCTAAATGTGGGTGCCCACAGTGAAAGTTACATGCAGTATGTTGGTTCCAACTACAGCCTTGCACAGAGCTGGCACATGTGCCAGCACCTGGAGCTGCCTGTCCTGCCACAGCAGGGCCCCTTGTGTGCTCACTTACATACCCCTTGCCACTTCATGGCTGGACTGATATGACGGGTGTGGAATCTGGGCCAGCAGTGCAACCTAAGCACAGCCTGCTGGGCTTAGTGGGCAGAACAAGCCAAGTTGCACGAGTGATACTCAGGCAGAAAGAGCCACCAGTCACAGAGATTTCTAGATGATAAACCAATATCCAAAGATCCTTTGGTGGGCTCATCTGGGATCTGTGGAATGGTAAATAAAAACAAACTTGTTGCTTTCTGTCCTAAACATCACAATTAGCAAATAAAAAAGAAAAATACAGGTCCTCTGTTGTTCAGTTAAAGCAACTGACAAAGTTCCCTGACTGAAACATGTAGGACAGGCTTGCTGAGGAAAAGACTGTTAATTGCTCATAACACTCAGGTGTTGGGAATCTTGGCTTTTTGTTTTGTTTTGTTTTCAAATCAGTTTACCTTTACAGATTTGTAGCCATTCTATGGGATCAGAATAAGATACTAGGGCAATTGAATACATCTGGCCAAGGCCATACCTTGACTGGCTCCAATAAACAGTCCTTCAATGAGTTGATACAATGTGTTGGCCCTCCCCAGAGGACCACAGCTCTTCTCATCTTCTTGTTGCTTTCAGTCTTTTTTATTACCCTCCCTCCCTCCATTCCTTCCTCCTTTCCTTCCTCCCTCCCTCCTTCCCACCCTTCCTTCCTTCCTTGACTGCTGTGTCTGCTATTTTCTTCTTACATACAATCTTAAGAATGCTGTTGCAAATCACAGGTACATTACTAGATGGAATGAGGATTTGGTTTAGTCATCAGAAGTATAAAATGGAAGGTTAAGAGTAGCTCAGATAAAACAAAGTGTGTCTTGGTATTTATGTATACATTTGTGGTGAAAACTTTTTTGTCATTTCCTTGGTTGTCAACTTATTCCAAGCACCTTCAGACACAGAAAAGAAGCATGATATCAAGAAAAAAGCATTAATTTCAATACCATCTTGAAGCTATATTGTCAAGCACCTTCAGGCACAGAAAAGAAGCATGGCCTCAGGAAAAAAAAAATCAATTTAAATAACATCCTGAAGCTGGAATTTCTCTGTAAATGTGAAGCAAATAGTCCAAGATCTGATATGTGCAGACTTTCTTTACCTTTCAGGGTAATCTAGAACTTTGCCAACATTATAGGATGAATTCAGCCTTCCTGGTGGCCACATCAGGAGAGGATGCAAAGGACAAATCTAGGGAATTAGGGAAGCAAACCCAAGAGATACCTCCAGTGGGGTAGTCAACTCTCTCCTTCCTATTCAAGTTTTCTCTCAAATTAGTTCCATTCTAGAAATTCTCATTTTAGGCAGTCTTTGACTTCTGTCCCTACAACAGATGTCTGGTGAATATGGACTCACTAAAGTCAAAGTCTCCTTTACTCTGTAGGACTTAAGGGGCAAACTTAACAAGTTTTCAGATGACCTTGACAGGTATATGGAAGCCTTCCAGAAGTTAACCTAAGTATTTGAACTCTCCTGGGAAAAAAAAATTATTTCTTTTTAATCAAATATTGACTCCTGCTAAAAAGGAAGCTGCCCAAAAGACCACCCTTGCAGTTAAGTGCTTTTTTCCTCCACCATGTCAGGATTCAACATAGTTTTTCTATGTGAGGGTTCAGGGCATTTTTTATACAGTTCCCCAGTTTCAAAACTCCTTTTCTCTCCCTTATTTAAGGAGGACCTGATTTCATAGCTTTATCTTCTTATAATAAGGGGCATTGCAGGAACTCACCCCTACTGGTGAGTTTATAGATTTCTGTTCTCTCTAAATAGTAACTTCAAGTATTTTGTTTTACTTAAGTGGCACAGTGAAAGTCAAGAGCCATCTGAGCAGGCCTGAGTTAGATATACCTGGGCATTGTAGTGAAGGTCATGGAAGAAGCCGTGCTAGGCACTAGGGCAAACCTAGGTAACAGCCATCTGGGCTGCATAGAAACTGTCATGTGTAATTCTGAGTGATGAAACTGTCACAATTTGATTAACTGCCTTTGTTTTGTCTCTGTATGCTTGCTCTCATACCACTGTAAACCTACTGAAAGCTAGCCCACACCCCCTTTTAAAATATGTGTTAAAGTCAAGTGCTGTCTTTGTTCTGGGCCCAGCTTTTGGATGTTAAGTCCACTGGGTGTGAGTGCACTCATTAATCCTCCTGCTTTTACCTTAAAGTAAAGTTCTCTCTGGTCCTTTTGATTTGACAAAAGTGTCCCAAGACCTACACCATCATCTACCTCTGGGTCACGCAGATTCAGCTTTGCCTTTTAGGGTTTCAAAACAAAGTTTTGGACAAAAGGGTACTTCATAAGGGTGTTTTTCATAGGACTCCAGAACCCCAGAAATTAAAAGGAGAAGATTCCTCTCAAAATTAGCTTTTGTTTCTTGGAAGTATCCACCCTGAAGCCAGTAGTCCATTTAGGAGAGTGGGAAAAAAAAATAGTCTTACAATAACTGTATTATCTCTTGTCTGTTTGTGTAGTTATATATGTGTTATATGTATAATGTTTATATTAAAAATGTTTTGATTGATTGGCTGAAGGAGAAAATAATAACAAATAAAATATTTTTAAAGAAAATAAAGCTATAATGTTTTTTAGCTCATATGACTTTAATCTTTGAATTTAACATTAGTAGTAAAATAAGAATGTCTCAAAATGTGGACATATGGTATAAATTATGCAAGTCAGAAACTAGGTTTGCTAAGTGCTTTGAGGTCAAAGGTGCTTCTTTGTTGTTTGAAAATTTTCTAACTTGTTTCCTTTACAGTTTGGGTAAGGCCTGGGGACACATAAAGTTAACAACACACTAAGTAGGCTGGAAATTATCTGGCCTTATCCATATCTAGTACGTACTTAAAGTAACTTATCAGGTTTTACAACAAAATTAAAAATTGCTAAGAATTACCATTATTACATATAATTGAGACTACTAAACATAAATTTCCATGCAATGTGTACAAGGAAAGTAAATTATGTTTTTAGTAAAAGATTATAAGATGGCATGGGAATGTAAATTTTTGCCTTGTTTGAAGCTAAAGGATTATTTTAAATTAGATAAGACAGAGGAAAAGGTGAAAACAAGTAGTAGAAAGCTTGTAAAACTTAATTTTGTAAAATAAATTATGTGTATAATCATATTGACTAAATTCAAAAAGATATTATTTGATTTTCCCATACAGTGAACATTGGAAGACAAGGATTTCTTATTGCACTGATCTGGTTTTTAACAAATACTTCTACAGGTTTATAAAAGGCTTATAAGAATTTCACCTCATGGTCAAACTTATAAAAATTGGATACAAATTAAAGTATAATAATAATAATTAATAAATAAATAATTGGATACATTTGTATGTAACATTTCATTTAAAAAAAACGGATGACATGAAGAATAGATTAATGGAGGGATAAAATTTGGTTCTCTCTCAGCAATATTTTCATGTAATGTTAATGCCTGCAATCCCAGCACTTTGGGAGGCAGAGGTGGGCAGATCACATGAGGTCAGGAGTTCAAGACCAGTCTGCCCAGTATGGTGAAACCTCACCCCTACTAAAAATACAAAAATTAGCCAGGCATGGTTGTGGGCACCTGTAGTCCCAGCTACTCAGAAGGCTGAGACAGCAGAATCACTTGAACCCAGGAGGTGGAGGTTTCAGTGAGCTAAGATCATGCCACTGCACTCCAGCCTGGGTGACAGAGCGAGATTCTGTCTCATAAATAAATAAATAAATAAATAAATAAATAAATAAAATAAATAAATAAATAAAATAATAATAGAAGATTTTTTTTTCCTCTGTGAATAAAATATCAAAAAATAAAGAAAAAGACAAGAGACATTATTTGGAAAGCTAGCTCTTCCTCGTAATAAGTAAAGGTTTTGTCTTTTTAATAAATGAGCCATCATTTTGGTTAAATAAAGTATGGAAATCTGGAATTTCAAAATATTAAGTGTTTTACAACTTTAACAAACTTGATAGCTTCCCAAAATCAAATTTTAGCTTCAAAATTCTTTCTGATCCTTAACTTTAGAATTCAATGAAGTGCCCCTGGAGCATACAAAATTGAGGTAAACAAGGTTATTATTTGACATGTTTAGTTACTTGGGACAGTCAAACTAAAAATAAAGCTTAATCTTTTTCAGGTTGTATTTTAGTTATCAATGTTAACATGCATTTTAAAATTGTGTGAGTTTTCTAGAATTCAAATGTTTAAGTATATGCTATTAATCATAGGTAGGGTTATTATGGTAAGTTATCATAAATCACTGAAATGGCTAAATTTGTTTGTCAGTTATGTATTTTACTGTGACTACTCTAAGATATTCTTTCATTTACAGATTTGGATCCTCTAGAAAATAGAGTTAATAATCAGCTACAGGACTTTGACCGATACTTATAAGTTGTTTTTGTCTGTATTTTAGACTGTCTTTATTCTTGGGAGCCAATCAGTGATCTCTGACTGCAACTCAGAACAGACAAAATGGATGGGTAATATAAAAATCTGGATCAATATTCTAATTCTGGGAAATTATCTTGCAAATCCAGCCATATGATGGGGGTAAATGGGGTTCTCATACCCAAAGGTTTTCCTTTTTTTTGTTGTTGTTGAGGAAATAAGTCCAAAGAAGCAAAACAGAGGCAAGCCAAATGCACTCAAATTTTAGCAGGCATAACCGTGACCACCAATTATCTGAGTATATTGGCAGCCACAGAATTTTTGAGCTGGTGTTATCCTCTTGCTCCATTTTGATCTATGTCTTCTAATAATCTTTTTTTTTCTTTCTCACCTTCAGGCCATGAAATCTCAAATGATAATGCTAAGAGAGCAACAAATGATGATTCCCTCTTACTGGGTACCCTTATATAGGCCTTGTGGGAAGATCTGACTGCCACTTTTTTCCAAAGCAATTTCCCCTGTCAGAATGAAGCAGTTATAAGCACATATAACCACTATGCTAATGACAGTTAGATGTATCTCTTCGTAGGGGGAATCAATGACAGCATCCTGCCTGAAGTGGCCACTGTGAAGACACTATGTGAAGTGGGAGAGACACAGCTTGGGTTGCATGCCCTGCAGAGCTAGCAAAACCAGGAACAAGTGGAAGCCCTGCCCCTTACCAAGTGGTGGGGTTGGAGCTCCATGCTCCTAGATGCAGCTGGATCTGCCAACCATGGTTTTAGATCTAGGTATCTCTGCACTTTTGGGAGCCTAGAAAGCCCATTCTGCTCCACAGGCTTGAAAGGGCCTTCTCCCACTCTCTGGCCTCTCCACACTCTTGGTTCCTGATACAATTTGAGAGCAAAGTTGTGGCCAAGGTCAGGAACTGCTGTAACCTGGCCAAGTGTGTGCTCAGGAAAGCACTGACACCCAGAACCCTGCCACCTTGGCCCCCTCCAGACTTAGAGTCCCAATGACTCACCAGGGAGGCTGGTGGGGAGTGAGGGCAGATTGGCATGGACCTGCAGGTGTCCCAGAACATGAAAATCCTGGGTACCATTGATGGCACATTGATGGTGGGAGGCAGGCAGGCTCCTGGGAAGTAAGCAGTGAATCCCTGGTAAAACCCAAAGTGAAACCTGAGAACCAAGTGATTAGCTACAGGTGCAGACCACAACCTGAATTGAGAATACATGTTGCTTTTTCTTGGTTTACATATGGCTCTTTATACACCTATCAGCATGCACTTTCTCCTTTCTGAGCCCATAAGCACCCTAGACTCAAGTAAACATTGAGACAACCTGCCTGTGGAAAGGAGCTATAAACTGCAGGTCTCCTCTCTGTTGAGAGACGGATAATCATCAGAATGATCTGCTTGAAGAAAACTATCCACTTTGGGTTTCCTGAGAGCTGTTCTGTCACTCAATGAAGGCAGACCAGGAGTGTCTGCCTTGCTCATCCTCCAATTGTGCATGTACCCATGGGGGCAAGAACCTGCATTCTTCCTGGATGCATGACCAGAATTGAGACCCATCAAATGGAAGGATTAAGAAAGCTGTAACACAGTTCGGCTGAAACACACACACCCATGTTTGCTATGTTGCAGGCAATAAGGAAATAAGAGCGACAGTCTTCTGCAGAGCTGAGACCTAGGGCTTCCTCAAGTCATGGCTGTGACACCCTATTTCGGACTTTATGGTTTCTGGCATCTCCAAGCTCTTGGGAAGCACCATATTTCCCTCATCCAGATGTGGGTGCCTCCAGCAGAAACTGTGTGTGGTACATTTTGTCTAGCTACCATCTCAGACAGAGCTGGTATATTATATATGCATATTATATATAATATTTGGCATATTATATTTATCATGTAACGTAAAGCCCTCAGATGGTACACAGAATGTCCTAAAAACTCTCACACACAGGTAGAATTCTGATTGTCAAATGAACAGCTAGGCTTCATTTAAAATTGTCACCCTTCCACATGAACACTTCCCACTGTGGAAATTATGAACCTTACACCTGTAGTCAATCAGAAGTTGGAAAATTGACTATGGTAGGTGGAGCTGGGCCTCAGGTGGATTGATGACTCTCAAAACTGTATTAAGTGAACCTGGAAGGCTGTGAATCCATTAAGTGGACCCAGTCCCCAAGATGGATTTAAGCTCTTATGCATTGATCAAGCCCAACATTGAGAATGTGGCTTGTATGCTTGAACCCAATATAGGAAGTCTTGACTCTCAGACCTACAACCTGGACATGTGTGGAATTGATTGTTAATCTGATTCCTGGAGATCCTGGCAAGCATGATTGTGACATAAACAATGGCCTAACATATGTTTTGACTCTTTTTTCTGTGCCAAGCCTACAGATAAGATTTTGACATATCAGTGGACCGAGTACTTAAATTAAATGATGCCATTTTTCTTTTTTCTTTCTTTTCGTTTTCTTTTTTCATTTTTTCTTTCTTTCTTTCTTTTCTTTCTTTCTTTTTTTCTTTCTTCTTTCTCTCTCTCTCTCTCTCTTTCTTTCTTTCTTTCTTTCTTTCTTTCTTTCTTTCTTTCTTTCTTTCTTTCTTTCTTTCTTTCTTTCTTTCTTTCTTTCTTTCTTTCTTTCTTTCTGTCTCTCTCTCTCTCTCTCCCTCCCTCCCTCCCTCTTTCTTTCTTTCTCTTTCTTTCCTTTCTTTCTTTCTTTCTTTCTTTCTTTCTTTCTTTCTTTCTTTCTTTCTTTCTTTCTTTCTTTCTTTCTTTCTTTCTTTCTTTCTTTCTTTCTTTCTTTCTTTCTTTCTTTCTTTCTTCTTTCTTTCTTTCCTTTGTCTCTTTCTCTCTTTCTTTCATTGGCTTTGGCATCCCTCAGGCGCATTAGGATATCACTGGGTCCAGCACCCCAGTGATGTAACACTTCTGTCTTGGCCCTGTCTATGAGGACATTGTGACATTCCTCTGTGCCTATCAAACAAGTTAGGGGACTTTTGTCTTCTGATGGGTCTCTGTTCAAGTGGGGTAGTGTGGCATATCATTGGATCCAACACCTAGCTATTGTGCCTAATTTTTTATATGTTCTGTCTGTGGAGAGAGTGAAATATCACTGGTCTAAACACCAAAATGGTATTGTTCTTTTGTCTTGGTCCTAAACTCTAAAGACATTGCAACATATTGCTAAACCCAACACTAAGCAGATATAAGTCTCCTGTCTGAAACCTGCCCACAGGGAACATTACAACACATCTTTAGGCCTATCAACTATTTAATGAGACTCTTCTTTCTTACCTCAACTTTGCCCATGTGAGAGACTGTAATATATCTCTGGGTCCATTGACTTTTTTATGTGACTCTTCTGTCTTATGTGTTCCCTACCCACAGGGATTATTGTGACATATCTCTAGACCCATCACCTAGATTTTGTCTCTCCTCCTTTTCCTGGGATTTACCCACAAGTGGGATTGTAACATATAGCTTATCTAAACACCTACCCACGGGGGTGATTCTGAGACATAAGTTAGTTCAACCATGAAGTTATCTGACTCTCCTCCTTTTTCTGACTCCTTCCCATGGTAAGCATTGTGACATATTTCTGGACCCTTCATGTAAATTATGTTACTCTTCTCCCTGGGCCCTTCTCTCAGGAGTGGTTGCAATATATTGCTGGATCCAGCAATTAGTTGATGTGACTCTTCTCTATTGCTTAACCTTCCAACAAAATGGTTTGTGATCTATCACTGTGTCCAAACCCTAGTTGATGCAATTCTCCTTCTTCTGCGCTGCTCACAGGGTTATTATATCATTTTGTTCATCACCTAGGTGATGTCACTCTCTACTGCATAAACTCTGCCAAATAGGGAGGTTGTAACATATCACTAGACCCAGAACTTACGTGACAGTATTAGTCAGGGTTCTCTAAAAGAACAAAGCTAACAGGATAGATGTGTATATAAAAGGGAGTTTGTTAAGAGTATTAACTCTCACAATCAGAAGGTGAAGTCTCACAATAATCTGTCTTCAAGTTAAGGAGCAAGAAAGCCAGTCCAAGTCACAGAATCTCAAAAGTAGGGAAGCTAACAGTGCAGTCTTCCGTCTGTGGCTGAGAGCCTTTGGCAAATCAGTAATTTAATTCCAAGAATCAAAAATCTGAAGAACTTGGAGTCTGATGTTCAGGCAGGAAGCATCCAACAAGAAAGAAAGGTAAAGACTGGAAGACTTAGCAAGTCAAATCCTTCTAATTTCTGCCTACTTTTTTTCTAGTCTTGCTGGCAGCTGATTAGATGTTGTCTACCCAGATTGATGATGGGTCTGCCTCTTCCTGTGCACTGACTCAAATATTAATCTCATTTGACAACATCTTCACAGAAACACCCAGGAACAATACTTTTCATCTGTCAATCCAATCAAATTGACACTCAATATTAACCATCACAGTGACATAATTCTCTTTTTATCCTGGGTCCCTTACTTTGATTATTTTGACATGTTTCTGAGCCAGTCTTCTAGAAGATAAAACACTCTGCCTTGGCCATGCCACAAAGGGTCTTGTGATGTATCTCTGCACCCATTTACCCAGCACCTGACTGATCCAACTCTACTGGTGGGACTTAGCCCACATATGGTATTCTTTTTTTTTTTTTTTTTTTTTTTTTGAGATGGAGTCTCACTCTGTCTCCAAACTGGAACACAGTGGTGTGGTCTTGGCTCACTACAACTTCTGACTCTCTGGTTCAAGCAATTCTCCTGCCTCAGCCTACCTAGTAGTTGGGATTATGGGCATGTGCCACCAGGCCCAGCTAATTTGGGGGGATTTTTTTTGGTAGAGGTGAGATTTCACCATGTTGGCCAGGGTGGTCTCGATCTCCTGACCTTGTGATTCACCTGCCTCAGCCTCATAAAGTGCTGGGTTACAGGTGTGAGCCCTCAGGTCTGGCCCATATATGGTATTCTTGTAGGTCACTGGACAGAGCACCTAGGATACATGAGTCTATTCTACATTGGTGTTATTCACAGAGGGCATTTTTCATATTGGTGAGCACTGCACCCAGATTATGTGACAATCCTGCCTGTTCTCTGAACACATGGGCCAGTGTGATATATTTCTAGGTTCAACTTTCAGGTAATGTAATTCAGCTCCCTGATTCTGCCTATAGGGACTATTGTGTCACCCAGCAAGTTAGCGATGTGACTTTCTTTTTCTGCCTGGTTCCTGCTTACACTGGAGATTTTCATTTACTGCTGAATCTAGAATCTAGATGATGGGATTCTTCATCATCTAGGTTCTGTCCCCAAAGAAGATTGTGACACATTGCCAAACCAAGGTGATGTTGCTCTTTTGTCTTGGCCCTTCCCCCAGAAGGCATTATTACATATTGCTGGGCACATAAAGAAAATGATATGAGTCCCCTTTCCAGACAAGGCATACATGTGGCATTGTAATATACCTCTGGGCCCATCAACTATTTGATGTGACTCTCCTCTCTTACCTAGGCTTTGCCCATAGTTGAGACTGTGATGTATATATATGGACCCAGTATATAGTTAACATGATTCTCCTCTCCAGTGTAAGCCATGTTCACAAAAGAAACATTGCTAGGCATGGCACAGGTGATGTGATTCCTCTGCCTGGTCCTGCCTGGATCATAGAAGTCATGACCTATCATTGGGCCAGTAACCTACAAGATAGGACCCCCTGCTTCTTTCTGGGATCTCTTCATAGTGGAGTTTGTAACATATTGTTTGGTGTAATATATTCATAATGTGACTCTCCTCTTATGCCTGGGCCATGCCTACTGTGGTGATTGTGACATATAGTAGTTGGACCCAGGCACTAACTTATGTGATTATTTTTTACTCTTCAAGCACAACCCACAAGAGCCACTGTGAGATATCTCTGGAATTCTCACATACATGAGGTGACTTTCTCACCTGGATTCTACCTTCATGGGGTATTGTGACATATTGCTGAACCTGACACCTAGATGATGTGACTCTCCTCTATAACTTGGGACCCACATTCATTGTGTGTTTTGACATATTGCTGGGTCTTACCCCTAGGTGATGCAGCTTTATTGTCTGGGTGTGGTTTACAGGGATATTATGATATATCACTGTTACCCTCCTCTCTTATCTCTGACTGACCAAAAAAAGGAATTGTGACATACAAGCAAACCCAGCACCTAGATGTGACTCTCCTATTTTACTTGGGTCATGTATATTTTGCATATTGTGACATATTGCTATACTCCACACCTTGGGGATGAGAGACTCTTTCCTGAGTCCTGTGATATATCTCTGCATTCATGACTTAGATTATGTGACTCACCTGTTCTACTTTCACCACATTCACAGGAAATATTGTCCCATATTGTTGGTTCCAGCAGCCAAGTAATTTGTCTCCCCTGCTTTTATCCTGTTTTCAGAAAATGGTTTGTAAAATATTCTTTTTTAAATAAAATATTTTCATATATGCACATTTGCAATTGTAAGAGCTTATACATAATATTTTTATTATATTTTAAGGTCTAGGGTACATGTGCACAACGTGCCGGTTTGTTATATATGTATACATGGTCCATGTTGGTGTGCTGCACCCATTAACGCGTCATTAACATTGGGTATATCTCCTAACGCTATCCCGCCACCCTGCCTCCCCACAATAGGCCCTGATGTGTGATGTTCCCCTTCCTGTGTCCAAGTGATCTCATTATTCAATTCCTACCTATGAGTGAGAACATGGGTGTTTGGTTTTCTGTTTTTGTGATAGTTTACTGAGAATGACGGTTTCCAGCTGCATCCATGTCCCTACAAAGGACACAAACTCATCCTTTTCTCTGGCTACATAGTATTCCATGGCATACATGTGTCACGTTTTCTTAATCCAGCTTGTCACTTATGGACATTTGAGTTGATTCCAAGTCTTTGCCATTGTGAATAGTGCCACAATAAACATACATGTGCATGTGTCTTTATAGCAGCATTATATATAATCCTTTCGATATATATCCAGTAATGGGATGGCTGAGTGAAATGATATTTCTAGTTCTAGATCCATGAGGAATAGCCACACTGTTTTCCACAATGATTGAACTACTTTACAGTCCCACCAGCAGTGTAAAAGTGTTCCTATTTCTCCACATCCTCTCCAGCACCTGTTGTTTCCTGACTTTTTAATACTCGTCATTCGAGCTAGTATGAGATGGTATCTCATTGTGGTTTTGATTTGCATTGCTCTGATGGTGGGTGATGATGAACATTTTTTCATGTGTCTGTTGGTTGCATAAATGTCTTCTTTTGAGAAGTGTCTGTTCATATCCTTTACCCACTTTTTGATGGTTTTTTTTTTCTTGTAAATTTGTTTGAAATCTTTGTAGGTTCTCGATATTAGCCCTCTGTCAGATGAGTAGTTTGCAAAAATTTTCTCCCATTCTGTAAGTTGCCTGTTCACTCTGATGGTAGTTGCTTTTGCTGTGCAGAAACTCTGTAGTTTAATTAGATCCCATTTGTCAATTTTGGCTTTTGTTGCCATTGCTTTTGGTGTTTTAGACATGAAGACCTTGCCCATGACTGTGTCTTGAATGGTATTACCTAGGTTTTCTTCTTGGGTTTTTATGGTTTTAGGTCTGAGATTTAAGTCTCTAATCCATCTTGAATTAGTTTTCATATAAGAAGTAAGGGAAGGATCCAGTTTCAGCTTTCTACTTATAGCTAGCCAATTTTTTCAGCACCATTTATTAAACAGGGAATCCTTTCCCCATTTCTTGTTTCTCTCAGGTTTGTCAAAGATCAGATGGCTGTAGATGTGTGTTATTATTTCTGAGGGTTCTGTTCTGTTCCATTAGTCTATGTCTATGTTTTGGTACCAGTACCATGCTGTTTTGATTACTGTAGAATTGTAGCATCATTTGAAGTCAGATAGCATGATGCCTGCAGCTTTGTTCTTTTGACTTAGTATTGTCTTGGCAATGCGGGATCTTTTTTGGTTCCATATGAACTTTAAAGCATCTTTTTTTCCAATTCTGTGAAGAAAGTCATTGGTAGCTTAATGGGAATGGCATTGAATCTATCAATTATGGTGGGGCAGTATGGCCATTTTCACGATATTGATTCTTCCTATCCATGAGCATGGAATATTCTTCTATTTGTTTGTGTCTCCTTTTATTTCACTGAGGAGTGGTTTGTAGTTCTCCTTGAAGAGGTCCTTTACATCCCTTGTAAGTTGGATTCCTAAGTAGTTTATTCTCTTTGAAGCAATTGTGAATGGGAGTTCATTCATGATTTGGCTCTCTGTTTGTCTGTCACTGGTATATAAGAATGCTTGTGATTTGTGCACAATGATTTTGTATCCTGAGACTTTGCTGAAGTTGCTTTTCAGCTTAAGGAGATTTTGGGCTGATAAAATGGGGTTTTCTAAATATACAGTCACATCCTCTGTAAACAGGAACAATTTGATTTTTTTTTTCCTAACTGAATTCCCTTTATTTCTTTCTCTTGCCTGATTGCCCTAGCCAGCACTTCGAACACTATGTTGAATAGGAGTGGTGAGAGAGGGCATCCCTGTCTTGTGCCAGTTTTCAAAGGGAATATTTCTAGTTTTTGCCCATTCAGTATGATATTGTCTGTGGGTCTGTCATAAATAGCTCTTATTATTTTAAGATACATTCCATCAATACCTAATTTATTAAGAGATTTTTGCAAGAAGGGCTGTAGAATTTTGTCAAAGGCCTTTTCTGCATCTATTGAGATCATCATGTGGTTTTTGCCTTTGGTTCTATTTATATGCTGGATTACGTTTATTGATTTGTGTATGTTGAACCGGCCTTGCATCCCAGGGATGAAGCCCCCTTGATCATGGTGGATAAGATTTTTGATGTGCTGCTGGATTTGGTTTGCCAGTATTTTACTGATATTTTTGCATTGATGTTCATCAGGGATATTGGTCTAAAATTCTCTTTTTTTGTTGTTCTCTGACAGGTTTTGGTATGCGGATGATGCTGGCCTCATAAAATGAGTTAGGGTGGATTCCATCTTTTTCTATTGATTGGAAGTTTCAGAAGGAATGGTACCAGCTCCTCCTTGTACCACTGGTATAATTCAGCTGTGAATCCATCTGGTCCTGGACTTTTTTTCATTGGTAGGATATTAATTATTGCCTCAATTTCATAGCCTGCTATTGGTCTATTCAGGGATTCAACTTCTTCCTGTTTCAGTCTTGGGAGAACGTAAGTGTCCAGGAAATTATCCATGTATTTTAGGTTTTATAGTTTATTTGCCTAGAGGTGTTTATATTATTCTCTGAGTTTGTATTTCTGTGGGGTCGATGGTGACATGGCCTTTATCATTTTTTAATGCATCTATTTGATTCTTCTGTCTTTTCTTCTTTATTAGCCTTGCTAGTGGTCTATCAATTTTGTTGATCTTTTCAAAAAACCAGATCCTTGATTCACTGATTTTTTAGAGGATTTTCTGTGTCTCTATCTACTGATCTTAATTATTTCTTGCCTTCTGCTAGCTTTTGAATGTGTTTGCTTTTGCTTCGCTAGTTCTTTTAATTATGATATTAGGCTGTGAATTTTAGATCTTTCCTGCTTTCTTTTGTGGCAATTACTATTATAAATTTCCCTCTACACACTGCTTTATATGTGTCCCAGGGATTCTGGTATGTTGTATCTTTGGTCTCAGTGGTTTCAAATAACATCTTTACTTCTGCCTTCATTTCATTATGTACCTAGTAGTCATTCAGGAGCAGGTTGTTTAGTTTCCATGTAGTTGAGCAGTTTTGATGAGTTTCTTAGTCCTGAATTCTAGTTTGATTGGACTGTGGTCTGAGAGACAGTTTGTTATAATTTCTGTCCTTGTACATTTGCTGAGGAGTTCTTTACTCTCAATTCTGTGGTCAATTTTGGAGTAAGTGTGATGTGGTGTGAGAAGAATGTATATTCTGTTGATTTGGGGGGAGAGTTCTATAGATGTCTATTAGGTTCTCTTGGTACAAAGTTGAGTTCAATTCCTGGATATCCTTGTTAACTTTCTGTCTCATTGATCTGTCTAATGTTGACAGTGGGTGTTAAAGTCTCCCATTTATAGTGTATGGGTATATAAGTCACTTTGTAAGTCTCTAAGGACTTGCTTTATGAATCTGGGTACTCCTGCATTGGGTGCCTATATGTTTAGGATAGTTAGCTCTTCCTGATGAATTGATCCCTTTACCATTATGTAATGGCCTTTGTCTCTTTGATCTTTGATGGTTTAAAGTCTGTTTTATCAGAGACTAGGATTGCAACCCCTGCTTTTTTTTGTTTTCCATTTGCTTGGTAGATCTTCTTTCATCCCTTTATTTCAAGCCTATATGTGTCTCTGCATGTGAGATGGGTCTCCTGAATACAGCAAACTGATGGGTCTTGACTCTGTATCCAATTTGCCAGTCTGTGTCTTTTAATTGTACCATTTACTCCATTTACATTTAAAGTTAATATTGTTATGTGCGAACTTGAGCCTGTCATTATGATATTAGCTGTCTATTTTGCTCCTTAGATGATGTAGTTTCTCCCTAGCATCCATGGACTTTACATTTTGTCATGTTTTTGCAACAGCTGGTACTGGTTATTCCTTTCCATGTTTAGTGCTTTCTTCAGGATCTCTTATAGGGCAGGCCTGGTGGTGACAAAATCTCTAAGCATTTGCTTGTCTGTAAAGGATTTTATTTCTCCTTCACTTATGAAGCTTAGTTTGACTGAATATGAAATTCTGTGTTGGAAGTTCTTTTCTTTAAGAGTGTTGAATATTGGCCCCCACTCTCTTCTGGCTTTTAGAATTTCTGCTGAAAGATCTACTGTTAGCCTGATGGGCTTCCCTTTGTGGGTAAACCGACCTTTCTCTCTGGCTGCCTTTAACATTTTTTCTTTCATTTCAACTTTGGTGAATCTGACAATTCACCAAAGTGTCTTGGAGTTGCTCTTCTCAAGGAGTGTCTTTGTGGCATTCTCTGTATTTCTTGAATTTGAATGTCGGCCTGCCTTACTAGGTTATGGCAGTTCTCCTGGATGATATCCTGCAGAGTGTTTTCCAACTCGGTTCCATTTTTCCCATCACTTTCAGGCACACCAATCAGAGGTAGATATGGTCTTTTTCACAAAATCCCATATTTCTTGGAGACTTTGTTCATTTCTTTTTACTGTATATTTCTCTACACTTCTCTTCTAACTTCATTTCATTCATTTGATCTTCAATCTCTGATACTCTTTCTTCCAGTTGTTTGAGTCAGTTACTGAAGCTTGTGCATTTGTCAAGTTATTCTCATGTCATGGTTTTCATCTCTATCAGCTCGTTTATCGTTTTCTCTGCATTGATTACTCTAGTTATCCGTTCTTCCATTCTTTTTTCAACATTTTTAGTTTCTTTGCACTGCTTAGGTAGTTCTTCCTTTAGCTCTGAGAAGTTTGATTGACTGAAGCCTTCTTCTCTCAACTCATCATAGTCATTCCCTGTCCAGCTTTGTTACATTGCTGGCTATGAACTGTGTTTGTTTGGAGAGGGAGATGCACTATGACTTTTTGAATTTTCAGCTTTTCTGCACTGCTTTCTCCCCATCTTTGTGGTTTTATCTGCCTTTGGTCTTTGATGATGGTGACGTACTGATGGGGTTTTCGTGTGGGTGTCCTTTCTGTTTGTTAGTTTTCCTTCTAACAGTCAGGACCCTCAGCTGCAGGTCTGTTGGAGTTTGCTTGAGGTCCATCCCAGACCCTGTATCAGCAGCAGAGGCTGCAGAGGATAGAATATTGCTGAATAGTGAGTGTTGCTGTCTGACTCTTGCTCTGGAAGCTTCGTCTCAGAGGTGTACCCAGCCATGTGATGTGTGAGTTGTCAGTCTGTACCTAGTGGGGGATGTCTCCCAGTTAGGCTACTAAGGGGTCAGGGACCCCACTTGAGGAGGCAGTCTGTCCATTCTCAGTTCTCAGCCACCATCCTGGGAGAACCACTACTCTCTTCAAAGCTGTCAGACAGGGACATTTACATCTGCAGAAGTTTCTGCTCCTTTTTGTTTAGCTATGCCCTGTACCCAGAGGTGGAGTCTACAGAGGCAGGCAGGTCTCCTTGAGCTGCAGTGGACTCCACCCAGTTGGAGCTTCCCAGTGGCTTTGTTTACCTATGTAAGCCTTGACAATGGTGGGCAACCCCCCACCCCAGCCTCGCTGCCCTCTTGCAGTTAGATCTCAGACTGCTGTGTTAGCAATGAGGGAGGCTCTGTGGGTGTGGGACCATCCAGGCCAAGTGTGGGATATGATCTCCTGATGTGTTGTTTGCTAAGACCCTTGGTAAAATGCAGTTTTAGGGTGGGAGTTACCTGATTTTCCAGGTGTTGTGTGTCTCAATTTCCCTTGGCTAGGAAAAGGAGTTCCCTCCACCTTACACTTCCCAGGTGAAGTGATGCCTCACCCTTCTTTAGCTCTCACTGGTCGGGCTGTACACGCTGACCAGCACCAACTATCTGACATGCCCCAGTGAGATGAACCTGGTACCTCAGTTGAAAATGCAGAAATCACCCATCTTCTTTATCACTCACACTGGGAGCTGGAGGCTGGAGCTGTTCCTACTTGGCCATCTTGGGCACCCCCCAGGTTTGTAAAATATTCTTGTCTGAGCACCCAGAAGATATAACTCTCCTTGCTGGTCCCTGTCCTAAGCAAAAATTGTAACATATCCCTGGCCCAGCACCTAGATAGTGTGATTCATCTGAGATTGTAACGTATACCTAAACATGGTAAAATGATGACTCTCAAGCTTTGAACCATCAAAAACAAGAGACACTGTCTCTCATGGCAAGGCTTAGGGAAACATTAATTTGTGTACAAAGATCATAAGGAATTATTACTTTCTCTTATATCACATAAATCCCTTGGGTAGTACAGACAGTTCATAACCAGATGTAACACACACATAAGATCTCATTTCTTATATGCCCACACTACCTACTGTTAGAATTATTGACCCACAAATGGACACAGCTCATAGGTGAGGTCATAAATGTCACATGCAGAAGCAGTTCACAGGTGAATTGCAGCTATCATATGCGTACATCTGTCCACTGTTGTGGTGAATCATTTCTAAAACCAGTTTATAAACATGTGAGGAAATGTGAGGACTCTCAAATCCAGATGCAGTAAATGGAAATGATGTTGACTGTCATAATTGGCATTAGAGCCACAGGTACAACCATGGATGCACACAAACACCCAGGTCCCAGAGTGGATTGGAATAATTATGCATACTCTATAAAGCCTTTGAGTGGTACAGAGAGCATCTTAATAGAAACCAGTGAAAAAGTAAAGATACTTGTATGCACAGCCAGCTGACTGTAAAGATTGTCATCTTTTCACGTGAGCAAAGCTCACTATTGAAGTTTTAAATCTCAATCCAGAGACAGACGAAAGTTGCAAAATTGACTTCGGTGAGTAGATTTGATCCACAGGTGTGTTGGTGACTCTCAGATAAAAATTCAGCACTTCTGTGAGGCTGTGACTCCACTAAGGGAAACAGTGCATAGGTGAGATTGTAGTTTACAGGCATGAATCCAGTCCATCATCGAGTTTGTGATTTGTGTACTTAGAGTCAACAGGAGGTGTTGACTCACGTACCTAAAAACAGGACATATGTGGAATTTAAAAAATCTTATCATTAGACCTCCCTGCAGATGTGATAGTTACATGTGTTTTTCCCCAGCACCTGAGTAATATGACTCTTCTGTCTGGGCTCCACCACAGATGAGTGTGTGTCACCTCACAGGACCCAGCATCTAGGTGATATGACTCTAGTCTCCTGCCTTAGCACTATTTAAAGGGGCATTGTAAAATATCACTTGGCTTTGCACGCAGGTGATATGCCTTGGTGCTGCCCATGTAAATCATTGTGACATGCACCCAAGGTATGTGGTGCTCTTGCCGAAGTCTTGCCAATGGCAGCCATTTTGATGTATTTCTGGGTCCAACATCCAGGTTATGTAACTCTCCTTCTTTGGTCCTGCATACTGGCAGCATTGTTGCATACCTCTGCATGCATCACTAGGTGCTGTGACCCTTTTCTCCTGAATGGTCTCTGACTGTACTCAGGGGGTCAGTTACATATCAGTGAGCCCAGTATCTAGCTTATGTGATTGTTTTATTTTTTCTAGCTTCTGTTCACAGTGGAGATTGTGACACATCACTGAGACAAACCTCAATGTGATCTTAAACTTTTACCATGGTCCTATCCTTAGAAAACACTGTGACATATTGCTGGGCCTAACACTAAGTTAATGTGTATCCAGGCTGGATCCTACCAACAGGGTCCATTATGATATGTTTGGGCTCATCAGTATTTGATGTGATTTTTCTCTCTAAGATGGGCTTTGCCCATTAGAGAGTTTGTGACATGTTTCTGGGCACATCATTTAGGCAATGTGACTCTCCATTCTTGAGTGGGTTCTGTCCACAAACAAGAGTGACTTATTACTGAGCCTACTACAAACATGATGTGATTCTTCTGCTCTGCCCACAGGGGTTTGTGTGAAATATCTCTGAGCACATCACCTAATTAATGTGACTCTCTTCTTCTGCCTTGAAACTGTCCACAGTGGAGATTCTGACATACCACTTCATTCAGCACCTAAGTAATGCAATCCTCTTCTGTGTCTAGGTTCCACTCACAGAAGTAATTGTGATATATATATTGCCCTAGCGTCTAGGTTATGTGACTCTCCTCTCCTCCCTAAGTCCCACTTACATGGAACATTGTCATATGTCTCTGGGCCTCTCACTTTTGTGATGTGACTGTTTTACCTGAAACTTTTTCTTAGGAGGCATTGTGACATATTTCTGGACCAACATCTAGGTGACAGGACTCTGCTCTACTGCTGCTTGAGCTCTTCCTACAAGATGAATTGTGATGTATCCTTTGAGACAATACCTAGGAATTGTTACTCTTCTCTCTTGCCTGTGTCCTTAATATATTGTGTATTTCAATGTCTCACTGGGTCCACACATAAAAGATGGGACTTCCTAAATAGGCCATAATCACAAGGGTGTATAATATATCATTTCATTTATTACCTAGGTGATATGACCCTTCCCTTTAACTTGTATCCTGCAAAAGGGAGGATTGTGACATAATGTTGAATCCAGCACTTAGGTCATGTGTCTCTCCTCTTTTTCCTGGGCCTCACATACTTTGGGAATTGTGACATATTATTGTGCTTAACACCTAACAGATAAGTTGTTTCTACATGGGCCATGCTCACAGAGCACCTGTCTCCTACCTTTGCATTTTTCACCTAGGTTATGTAGTGCTCCACTTCTGTCTGCACCCGGTCCACAGAAAGATTGTGACATATGGCCTGACCAAGGAACTAGGTGATGTGATTGTTTTGTCTGAATTCTACTTACAAGGGAAATTGTGACATATTTCTGGGCTCAGTATAAAAAGGTGTTCTGTATTCAAAAGGGGTTGTAACATATTCCTGGCCAGGCTCACAGGTGATGACTCTCCTGCTTGCACTTAGCAAAAATTGTGACATATTCCTGGACTAGTACCCAGGTGATGGGACTGTGCTTACTCTCAACTCAAAGGTAGAATTTTGTCCTGTACCTAGTCCCAGCTCACAAGTATAATAATGACTTTCATATCTCAAATTAATCAGTAGAAGTGACACCATATCATTTCAGCTAGACTGAAAGTGGGTAAGCTCCTTATTCTTCTATTTTTATGAAGGTCATAGAGGGTTATCATGGTCTTGCATATTGCATAAAGCTCTTGAGTCATACACAGACTGTCATAACAGTGCTCAGTACACAGACGAGGTTGTGTTTATCATATGTACACTCTACTAGCTTTTCAAATTGTCAATCTTTTGCATGAGCAAAACCCACCACTGAGGTCCTGAATCAGACAAGCAGATCCAGTCTACAGTTGGAAATGAGACAATCATATATAAACATTAGTCAAGAGTTGAGATGCTGACTCATCTTTTTGTTTGTTTATTTGTTGTTTGAAATGGAGTCCCACTCTGTCACCCAGGCTGGTGTGCAGAGATGAGATATCGGCTCACTGCAATCTCCTCTTGCTGGGTTCAAGTGTTTCTCCTGCATCAGCCTCCTGAGTACCTGGGACTACAGGCATCTGCTACTACACCCAGCTAATGTTTGTATTTTTACAAGAGACAGAGTTTCACCAGAGTTTAGCCAGGGTGGTCTTGATCTCCTGACCTCATGATCCACCTGACTTGACCTCCCAAAGTGCTGAGATTACAGGCATGTGCCACCTCACCTGGCCCAATGGTGACTTATTTTTAAATTCATATTATAGGCACCCTGAGAATTCTCATATCTGGACCTGGTAAATTACAGAGATGTTGACTTTCGTACCTCTGGTGAAAGGCATAATTAAGATTATGAGGCCATACCAACATAAAAGTCTTAGAGCAAATTGTGATTGTCATGCATGCTTTATAAAGCTCCATGGTGCTACAAAGAATGTCCTAACAGGGCCCAGCAAACAGGTTACATTGTGACTCTCATATGCACACTCAGTCAACAGTTTATTTTTTTCACATGAACTCAGTTCACTGTTGAGGTTCTGAATCTTACACCCACAGGCCGACAAAAATTGGAAAATTGACTCTTAAAAATGGATCTTATCCACAGGTCGATTGGTAATGCTTAAATTGAGATTCAGCACTCCTGTGAGAAAACACAATGACAATAGGGATAGTGGCTGTTGTGCATGAATTCAGTCCACTGCTGAGATTGAGACTCATGTACTTAGTCTCAGCATATGGGAAGTGTTGACTTTCATACCTAGAACTGGGAAATAGGGGAAATTGTTAATTTTATCTTAGGACAGATTGCTGGGCCAAGAATTAAGGTGATGTAAGTCTTCTGCTTAAACCCTGTCCACAAGGAACTTATCATTTCTGGGCTCATCTAGTTTTTGAGGTAACTCTTCTCTCTGATCTGGAATTTGCCCATTGGATAAATTGTGACATGTTTTTGCCTAGCTTACAAATAATGTCATCTTTTTTTTTTTTTTTTTTTTTTTCAGTCCTGCCTACAGGAGTCATGACATATCTTATGTTACCTAGCTTAAGTGACTCTCCTTTTCTGCCTGGACCCTGTCCACAGTGAGAATTGTGTATTAATCCATTTTCACACTGCAGATAAAGACATACCTGAGACAGAGCAATTTATGACAGAAAGAGGCTTAATGGACTCACAGTTCCACATGGTTGGGGAGGTCTCATGATCATGATGGAAGATAAAATGCACATCTCCCATGCCATCAGACAGATAAAAGAGTTTGTGCATGGAAACTTCCCTTTATGAAATCATCAGACGTCATTAGACATATTCACTATCATGAGAATAGGATGGGAAAAACTCCCCTAATGACTCAATTATCTCCCACTGGGTCCTTCCTACAATATGTGGGAATTATGGGAGCCACAATTCAAGGTAAGATTTGGGTGGGGACACAGACAGTCCGTATCAGATTGTGACATATCACTTGTAGAATTACCTAAGTAATATGACTCTGTTTTCCTGCCTTGGTCCTCCCTGGGCCATGCACACAGGGGTCCTTGTGACATATCTTTGCATCCATCAACTATTTGATGGGACTTTCTTTTTTATTCTTGCACCCTTGAAACAGGGAAGATTGTGGCATATCACTGAACTCAGCAACCAAGTGATGTGACTCTCCTGCCTGAGCCTTGACAACAGAGGTTATTGTGACATGTCCCTGGGCCCACCATTCAGATGATTGAACTCTTCTGACTTGTATCTATTTTCAGAGAAGCTTGTGGCATATTCCTGGACATGCATCCAGGTGATGTAATGCTCTTGCTCATTTTCCACCCATAGATGGGATTGGGACAAATATCTTGACCCAACTGACAGGTGTGGCAATGACTCTCATAGATCAAACTAGCCAATAAAAGAGATATTTTATCTTACAGTTAAGCTTAAAAAACAGATAATATTCTGGGTCTCTTCCCCTTAAAAAATGCCACAAATGATTACCACTCTTTCAAATATCATATAACACTCTTAGGTGATATAGAGAGTTTTCTAACAGGGCATAACACATAGGTTAACTTATGACTCTTACAGGCATACTCAGCCAGCGGGAATCCAACAGTGAAGATTATAATTTTCTCACATGAATAGAGCCAAAGTTTGAGGTTCTGAATCTTATGCCTGAAGGCAGATGAAAGTTGGAAAAGTAATTCCCATATTTGGATAGAGTCCACAAGTGTGTTGGGGACTCTCAGACAAAAATTAAGTATACCTTTGGGTCTGTGCCTTCATTAAGGAGACACAATGTGCATGATGGATTGAGGGTCTCTTATACAAATCAAGTCCACCATTAAGGTTTTGATTCATGTTCTTGGAACCAATATACATAAAGTATTGACTCTCATATCTAGAAACAGCGCACGGGGAAGATTACTAATCTCATCTTTGAACATTTGTAAAGGTGATTGTGACATATACTTCTGTTTAGCACCTAAGTGATTTGACTCTTCTGCCTGGGCCCATCCCAGAGATGGGATTATGAAATATTACTGTACCCAGCACCTAGGTTATATGATTCTATTGTTGGTGCTGCCCACAGAGGATATTGTGACTTATGACTTGATCTTGCACTTATGTGATGTGACTATCCTCTTATGCCTTATTTCTGCCAACAGAGAGCATTGTAATATATTGATGGACCTCACATTCAGGTTATATGATTTTCTTGCCTTGACCCTGTACTCAGGCTATGGTGAAATATTGCTGGGTCTAACACCCAGGTGATGTACTTCTTTTCTTTGGCCCCACCTACAGTAGGCATTGTGAAACATATTTGTTCTCAACACTGCGGTGATATGACTCTCTTCTTTTGACTGAACCATGGTCACAGTGAGAATTATGATGTATCATGGGCCAGCCCCTAGCTGATATGACTCTTTCCTCCTAGATCCTGCTCACAAGGGAGATTTTCACATTTTTCTGGGCCAAACACCTAGGGTAATTCACTCTTTTGTTGTGGTGTTGTGTGACTCTGTCTTCCAAAGGCATTATGACATGTTGCTGAACCCAGCACTAAAGTGTTGTGAATATCCACCCTGCATCTTGCTGGCAGAAGGCATTTTGATATTTCTCTGGACCCATCAGTGTGTGATGTGAATCTACTGTCTGATCTGGGCTTTGATCATTGGAGACACTGTTTTACATTCTTTGTCCCAGCACCTAGGTGATGGGGCTCTCCTCTTTTGTGTGGACCTTGCTCACAGAAGAAACAGTAACTTACCTCTTGGCCCAGAACACAGGTGTTGTGATACTTATGTCTGGATCCTTCTCACAGGGTACATTGTAAAATATCTATAGCCCCATCACATAGTTCAAGTGACTTACTTGTGCCTGGGCCCTGTTTATAGATGTAATTGTGATATTTTTCTTTGGTCAGCATCTTAGTAATGTGACTCATGTGACTTAGTAATGTGACTTAGTAATGTGACTTATGCCTGGACCCTCCCAAAAGGGTTGAATGAGACTGTATTAGCCATTCTCACATTGCTATTAAGGATAGTACCAGAGATTCACTAACATATAAAAGAAAGAGATTTAATTGATTCACAGTTCTACAGTCTGGGGAGGCCTCAGAAAACCTATAATCATGGCAGAAAAGGGGAAGACATGCATTAAATGGCAGCAGATGACACTCTGTGAGTGTGTTTCTGTGAAGAAAAAAACTGCCATTTATAAAATCATAAGATCTCATAAGAATTTATTCACTATCATGAGAACAACGTGGTGAAAACTGCCCCTATAATCCAATAACTTCCCACCAGATCTTTCCCTAAACACCTCAGTATTAAAATTCAAAATGAGATTTGGGTGAAGACAAAAAGCCTAACCATATTAGAGACATAGGTAGGCCCAGCACCTAAGTTACGTGACTCTTCTCTTGTTATTGAGTCCTATCCACTAGGTGCATTATGACATATCTCTGGGCCCCTCACCTAAGTGACTTGCAGGTTTTATTGTGATATATTGCTGGATTTAGGACCTAAGTGATGTGACTCTCCTCTACTGTTTAGGCTTTGCCCATAAAAGGAAATGTGATGTATCATAGGGCCCAGTACCTGGGTTATATTACTCTCATCAACTGCCTAAGTCGTATATACATTATGTATTGTGAAATATTGCTGAGCCCAGCACGTAGGTAATGCGACTCTACTGCATGGGTTCTGCCCTCTGAGGTATTATGACATTTTTCATCACCAAATAGGTTACATGGCTCTGTTTTTCTGCCTGGATGCTACTAATAAGATATTTTGACATATTACTCAACCCAGAACCTAGGTAGTATGACTCTTCCTTTGTTTAGGCATGTATACTTCTGATATTGTGATATATTGCTGAACTCAACATCTAGAAGATGAAATGATTCTGCCTAGCCTCTGTTCATGGAGGGCCTTATGACATATATCTGGGCTCATTACTAGGTGAGGTCGCACTCTCTTCAGCCTGCATTCTGTGCACAAAACATTCTGTGCACAAAGCAATTTGGGAAATATTGCTGGCCCTAGCAGCCAGGTGATTTTACTCTTCTTCCTGGGCTGTGTACACAGGAATAATTATGACTTTTTTTTGGTCCAACATCATAATGGTAACTCTTTTCCTTGGTTCTGCTAACACATGACATTGTAACACTCCTGCACCCATCACTCAGGTGACGGTAATGTAACTTTCTTCTCCTGACTAATTTCTGTTACAAAAATTTGTGATATATCACTGGGCCTAACATGTAGCAACTGCAACTCTTCACTTCTTTCTAGCTTCCACATACAGAAAAAAAAATTGTGACACCAAAGCAATGTTACTCTTTTACCTTGCCCCTCCACTCAAAAGATATTGTGATGTATTATGAAGCACAGAATCCAGGCGATGTAACTTTCTCACTGGGCCTTTCCCAAAGGGGGCATTGGGACATATGGTTGGACTCACCACCCAAGTATTGTAATTTTACTGTCTTGGTTGGGCTTAGAGGGATGGTTTTGACAAATCCATGATTCAACACCTAGGTGATGTGACTGCCTTTCTGATCTCTGCTTGTTGGTGGGATTTTGATACATAACTAGACTCAACTCACAGTCATGATGATGACTCTTGTATCCAAATCCAATCAATAAGAAAGAAGTTGACTATCATATTTAGGTTCATAACAAACAGGGTGGGGTATGGGTTAGGGTTAGGGTTAAGGTATGGGTTACTATTAGTCAAAGCTTCATCAAAGCAGAAGTTTTACATCACAGAGGATTACAACACTCTTGCATATCATATAAATCCCTCAGATATTACACAGAGTGTAATGGAAATGTTTAGCACACAGGTGTGATGGTGTCTATATTTGCACACCCAAATAGCCCTACTCTCAATGACACAGTAATATATCTTTGGCACAAGCACCCAGGTTATTTGACTGTTCTGTCTGAGCCTTTCTGTCAGAGAGATTGTGAAATATCATTGAATGCAACACCTACACTACAGAACTTTCCTCTCCTGTCTGAGTGATGCCCACTGAAAAGATCATGACCTATCACTGGGACCAAAATCCAGGTGATGTAACTCTCTTTCCTGGGTCCTCTCCACAGCAAGTATTGTGAAATATCTCTGAGTCTATTGCCTGAGTAATGTGATTGCCCTTCCTTGCTTCTGTCCACATGGGGCTTGGGAAATATTTCTGGGCTAAACAACGAGTTGATTTGACTCTTTTGCAAGTGCTGTGTTCACAGGGGGCCTTGTGACATACATCTGGATTCATCAGCTAGATAAGCTGATTTTCCTCTTTTCCCTCTGCAGAGCACACAATGCAGGCTATAACATATGACTGAGTCTAACATCTAAACTATGTGAATCTCCTGTCTGAGTCCTGCCCAAAAGAAGCACTGTAAACATCAACAGAATGTTACCGCTGGGAACATCAACTAGGCGATGTGACTCTCATCTCTGGCCTTGGCTCTGCCTCCAAAGAGACTGGGATACATTGCTTGGTCCAGCACCCAGAATATGTAACTCTCCCATCTGTTTCACGCCAACAGAAAGCACTGTGACATACTCATGGGAATATCAACTTGGTAATATAGCTCTTCTCTTTTGCCTGGGTCTCTTTCTCAGGGACATATATGACATATTGCTTGGCCCAGGAACCAGCATATGTGACCCTTCTCTTTTGGCCCTGCCTACAGGGAACATTGTGACATATCTCTGAATCCATCACATAGCTGACATGAATATCCTCTTCTGCCTGAGCTCTTCCTCAACTGCTGATATTAATATATTACTGGGTCAAGTACCTTTATGATGTTACTCTCCTTTTCTGCTTTGGCTCGGTTTACAGGGAACATTGTGAAATACTGATAAGTCCAAAGGCCAGATGATGTATCTATTCTTTTCTGCCAGGACCTTACACACTGAGGGCATTTTGACATGTCCCTGAGCCCATCACCTAGGGAGAGTAACTCTCCTGCCTTGGCCCTCCCCTCAAGAGATATTTCATGTGTTGCTAAACCAAACACCTAGGTGATATGAATTTTCCCTTCTGTGTAGGTCCTGTCAACAGTGAGGATTCTGCCATAAGTTTACCATGCATCTAGGTGATGTGACTCTTCTCTTTTGTCTGGACCCTGACAACAGTGAGAATTGTGGCATATTGCTGGACCCTACATGTTGCCTACATTATGGGATTCTCTTTTCTACCTGGGCTCTGTCCTCAGGAGATACTATGATCTATTAATTGACCCAGTACCTAGGTGATTTGACTGTCCTGCCTTTGATCTGCTTTGAGGGAAGATTGTGACATATTGCTAAGCCTAATCTCTAGATAATGTGACTCTCCTTTTCTGTCTGGGATCTTTTCCACAGGGGGTATATTGACATATTGCTGGATCTAGCATCAAAGTAATGTCACTTGTCCACTTGGGTCCTGCTCACAGGCTGATTTTTTACATATTCCTCGTTAAGCACCCAGATGATATGACTCTTTTTTCCTGCTTATAGGTGGGATTGTAACAAATACCGTGGCTCACTCTATAGAAGCTATGATGACTGTTGCACCTGGGCTCAGCCAATGGGAAAGAAGTTTACTTTTGTCACTAGTCTCAGAGAAGCAAGATAGATTTAGTGGTAGGGATAGGTTTAGGCTTAGAATTAGAATTAGGGTTAGTGTTAGGCAGGGCTCAAAGAAGAGAGTCTTATCACAGAAGATTATGACACTTCTGCATGTCATATAAAGTCCTCAAATGGCACAGAGAGTGTCATAATATGATAGGTGATGTGAATCATCCATCTTTGCTCTATTCCCAGGGAGTATTGTGACATATTGCTGAAACCAACAGTATGAGAATCAATATATCCTGATTCAGGTAGGAGAGTCCTAACCTTCTTGTGAACTGGACGTAGAAATAAGTAAAGACTGTCATCCTTTTACAAAAATACAGCCTACCATTAATGTTTTTATTCTCACATGTGGAGGCTGTCAAAAGGTGAAAAATTGGCCGGGTATGGGGGCTCATGTCTGTAATCCCAGCACTCTGGGGGGCATAGGCAGGTGGATCACTTGAGATCAGGAATTCAAAATGAACCTGACCAACATGGTGAAACCCCGTCTTTCCTGTAAAAATACAAAAATTAGCCAGGCATGGTGGTGAGTGCCTATGATCCCAGCTACTCAGGAAGCTGAGGCAGAAGAATCACTTGAACTGAGATAGTTGAGGTTGCAGTGAGCTGAGATTCCACCACTGCTCTCCCGTTTGGGCAACAGAGCAAGACTCCATCTAAAAAAAAAAAAAAGAAGTTGAAAATTGTATCTTATATGTGGATCTGGTCCACATCAGCATTGCAACATTGCTGATGCTAGACCAAGATTCAGCCTACTTGTGAGGCTATTACTTTACCAAGGGATACAGTCGACAGAAAGGATTGAGTGAGACTTTCATGCACAGATCCAGTCTACCACTGACATTGTGACTAATATACTTACACCCAACATAAAGGAGAAAATTATTGTCATATCTAAAACCTGGACACACGCAGGTTTGTTAACCTAATATCTAAACCTTACTGGAGGTGTGATTGTGACATACACTTTCCCCCATAACTTGAGTGATTTTATTCTCCTGCCTTCTCCTAGCCAATAAATAGGACTGTAACATGTCAATGGGTCTCACATGAAGGTATGTGAAACTCCTCTTCCGCACTGATTTTCCTTGAAAAGAGTAGTTTGATGCCAGGTTTGATCTGCAGACCCTGGCTGAATGACAGATGACTAAATGCAATTTGATACTGATATCCAGTGAAAGAGTGGGCTAGGGGACAAGGCCACTTTGCCATTCCAACTAGCTGGTGCTGTGGGCATTTATTTAGTACAGAGTTGATGACAAAGTCTTGAGTCAACATTCTTTGTGGGTAAATAATATTGCTGACCCCCTAAGTAGAGAGCAGTCCTGCACACAAATGATCAAAGGTAGGCCTTATGACAACAAGAGTAAACAAGTTATTTAGATAAACTCCTGCACATTCCCTTGTTATTTGCTTTTTATTATTAGCTCAAGGTAAGGAGATCTGGCTGCCTTCAGTTACAACCCTTTCCCAAAGCTTTTGTAAAACCTTCCAGCCAAGAAGGTTTGTATCTTTCTACAATTTTTCCCACCACCCTGATAGATCTCCTACATCTCCCTTTTTTCTGTTTTTACTGTCAGGTTTTGTTGCTTGGAGGGTACAGGTGTGTGGAGCAACAGGTCTGTCAGGCATGGCAGTCATTGTTCATATTCTGGCTTCACATCCTAGGATTTGTAAATAACATCAGACAAACATGAGTATGAATAGCAATATTTCTTTCCATTCAAGGAGTGACCCCAAGGAGTGGGAAGTCTATCCAGGAGAGATGATCTCACACACTCTTCCATATGGCCATTTGTTGGGTGTGTAGATCTATGGCATGAAGGCATTCTAGGAGTTTGAAGTTGCTTTATGTCTGCTGTTAAATTGTCATAAAAGTTTCTCCAGAGGTGTTATTTCACCTTATCTCAACTATATATTAATTGATTCCATGGTATAAAAGTGACACAGATCTGTTTATGATGCCAGTTGTAGTTTAATTGCTGTTGGAATGCCAGTGGATCTTTATCGCTTCCCTACATATTCCAAGGCAGCCTCAAGGGCTTGCAGACTTACAAGTATCTTTTCATTTACACCCTGCTGTAAGAGATTTTTATTAGAAATATTTCTGGCCAAATAATATACAAAAGTAGCTGTTCAAACAGATTCAGTAATAGATGTTACAGCAACACTAGCAGTTGCTAGGGTCACTATGGCTGAGATTATAAAGGGTGTAAGTGTAACTATGCACCTTTTGTATCTGATCTGGGATAGGGTACATTGTAAGGTGGCAAGGGCAGAGGAACCTTGCCAATTGCATGTTAAAATGACTGATAGGAAAGCCTAAGATGGTCCACTCAATACGATGACAGTAATAATATTTAAATTAGATATATCACAATTAGAGATACAAGAGGCAAACCAAACCTGTCCCTGCACTAGGGTCACAAATGTGGAGTTTTGGGATGTAATAGAAATATTGGCTCCTATAAGAAAAACATATGAGTGGGTAGTGTGCACGTTAGCCACTGATCGGGGTGATTATGAAAAATAGTCATAGTGTAATTGTGATTGGAATTATGATATGTCCCACATCAGGTGTTAAAAGGGGTGCAAAGATGTTCCAGACACTGTAATGTGTCTTGGGTTGGCATGGACTTTATTTGAGAATGGAGACATACCATTCCCCTTTTGGACCAAATTATAGGGGAATGGCATATGACTACAAAATTGTCATTGATACCATGATAGACTTGCACATCAGTATAATCACCTTGAAAATGCCTGTAGGGGCTCAAATTTAAGATGTTATAATTGCCTAACTGGAGGCTATGAGCTTATTCCCCATGACAGACCTCTCAGCTACAGTGAAATCCAGTACCTTCTCAACTTTGTTCTTTAGCACAGAGAGGAATGTTTGGGAAAGTGGTATTAGCTGCATTGCCCACTTTAAGACTATATGCACATAAGACTGTTAAGGCATTTCCTTTGCCATGATGTAGCCAAACTTGTGTTTGGGCAAGTACACAGTAAGGGTTAGAACTTTTATAATTTACACACAGTGGGAGGATTGTAGAGTGAAAGAAAGGTGGATCTAAAATATGTGCCCAATAGAGTGTAGCAGGTACAGGTTGCAGACAAAATGAGAGCATAAAAAGGATCGATACCCTACATGAGTTTTAATGTATAACAGAGCATAGTAAAGAACAAATTATCTAGAGAGAATGGTGTCGGTGTCCAGAGCAGGATTTGCTCAGCCTCCTGGGTTGTGCCCTTCAGCAACCTCCATGTAATGTCTGGGGCTTGTATCATCCACAGAAGACATATCTTCTGGGGCTGCAGGTCCTATAGGGCCATTTTCTTCCTTTCTGGTACTGGGTTGAGTCCTAGTCATGCCATGTTATGGTTTGATGCATCATGCTGGAATCCAAAGAGGACCTGAGGGGATATGAACACAAGCATGCCCTCTTCCCTTTGTTAACAATTAATTTGGACCACATCATACATTACTGATTGCATCTTTTCATAAAACCTCAGGTTTGCATATTGAGAGGTTTTAGCAAAGCACTTTTCAATAGCTGACTGAAATTTGTCATCTAAGTTTAAAAAACTGAGGGTAAATAGAGCTCATTCTTGTAGTGTTGCAGGGTCCTTAGTCATACTTCCTCTTTTTTTGTTGTTTTCTGAGCGTATTTTCAAGGGTGGACTGGGCACGTTCTACTATGGCCTGTTCTTGGGGGATATACAAGATGCCTGTGGAATGTTGGATATTATATTTGTGACAAAATTGTTGGAATTGTGAGCTGGCATGAACTGGACCATTATCAGTTTTAATTTTTGTGGACTGCCCCATAAACACAAAAGTTAAAAGAAGACGTCTAATGACATATCAAATGGACTCTTCAGAAAGACTGTGTGTACTAAATAGATAAGTGTTGGTATCAACAGATATATGTACATATATTAGTTTTTCAAATTCAGAAACGTGTGTAACATATGTTTTCCCTAACTGATTAGGTTCTAGTCCTCTAGGGTTAACACTTGTAGAAGGAGGGGATGTGCCTGTGAGATGGCAATCTGGGCATTGCAGGATAATTTGTTTAGCTAGTCTTTTGGTAAGTTGAAATTGTTTATATCAGTTTCTCCAGGTTTGGTGGAAAAATTGATGCAATTCAGTGGCTTGGTCAAGCACTGATGTCATAACCTGTAGGTCTGCTTGATCATTGCCGTAGGCCAATGGGCCAGGCAGTGAGCTATGTGCTTGAATATATGTGATAAAAATAGGATGTATACATTGACCTAGCAAAAGCTGAAGTCTGAGAAAAAGTGCATGCAGGGTGGGTTCCATAGTGATAGCTGTCTCAAGGTTCCACAATTAATAACAGAGTAACTAACAATATTGATGGGCTGAGCAGAAAATGTCTCCAAGGGCAATATTAAATCTCCAACTTCAGTTCTCTGAGTGCTAGCAAATCCAGAATGAGTAAAGGAATTGTGTGGTCTCCACCAGCAACCACTTTTCCAGGTTTGCCAGAGCTATCAGTAAACAGTATTAAAGCATTAGGTATGGATGATTGAACTGTTTTTGTAGGCAAAATCACAGAAGTATGAGATAAGAACTGAAGGATTTTGCCAGCAGAAAGGGCATGCTCTATATGTCCTATATAATCAGAGACTGCTATTTGCAGATCCATAGATAAGGGCAAATACTGCTTCAAATTGCTTTTTACTTAAAGGAATTCTGATGACATCAGAGTTGTTATAACAGATTGCATTGTCTGTGGCCTGAAAAGATGACTTTACAGGCTAACAGGATATAGGGAGATAGTGTTTTAGTCCCAGTATGTAAGCAAAAAAACCATTCCAGAAAGCTTAGCCCTGGGGCCATCTGTCCTATTAACTCTGTTGGGGAGTGTTTAGTGGGAAAAATAGACAACTGAACTGAACATCTTGGATCTATGTTATCTAGCTGACTTTGAGAAATAGCTTGTTCAAATTCTTCAATTTCCTTTTTTGCTGTAGAAGTTACATATCTGGGAGAATCTAGGGCTGTATTGTCTTTTAGGATAGAAAACCGGTTTTGTAACTTATCAGTAGTTATGCCTGAGGTGGGGTGAAGCCAATTAATATCACTGAGTAATTTCTGATGGCTGTTTAAGATGTGTAACTGCTGGTAGTTGATTTAACATTTTTTAGATCTTACTGACTGGAAAGTTAGTGTGTACCCAAGATATTTCCAAGGAGAGGACCTTTGTACTTTTTTAGGTGCTATTATTAAACCTCTTAATTGTGTATTATTTACAACAGAGGTATATAAACTTAAAAGTATTGGCTCCACTGGGGCTGCTAGGAAAATGTCATCCATAAAAGGAAACATCTTACAATCAGGAAATTGTTTTTGACTGGGGAGCAAAGCCTGATTTACATGACACCGACTCATGGCAGGACTGTTTAACATCCCTTGAGAATGCACTTTCCAGTAAAATCACCTACCTAAGGTGACCTACCTAAGAGCCACAAAGGGCAGAGGAGTCACCTCCCCCAGCCAAGGGAAGCAGTGAGTGAGCATTTTACCCAGCTGGGGAACATTGCAAGGTCCCAATCACTAACCCACACCATCAGAACCTTCAATCCTAGAAAGTGTATTTCTTATAGCCTCTCAGCTGAAATCTGCGTATACCTACTGAATTACCAGGAGGAGGAACAACCAGTATTTCACCTGTGGCTGTCTGCTGTCTATGACATGTGAACTCTCTGGGAGAGCATCAGCAGCCAGCACTGGGACACACAAATGCTTAACACTCTATGCTACTGGGACAGGGGAAGGTTGGCACCCATATTTATAGCTCCAGTTTGTGCTTTTGCCCTGTTAGAACAAGGGAAGCTAGAGAGCTAAGTGCAGAAAATTTCCCCACAGTCTAACACACTGGCTGTGTCAGTCTGTGGCCAGAATGTATCTTCAGGCCTGACATGACCCATCTTTCCTCATTGGGTGTGGCTTCCCTGAAGAAGTCCAATAACTCCAACCAGAGAATCAGAGACAGAACTTGGATTTCCCTGGGCCTGAGTCCCTAGGGAGAGAAGTGGCCACAGCTTCTGCAGACCAGTCAACTTAGCCTCACCTCCTGGTAGTTCTGATGAATCTGGCCAGCCCAGATGAGTGAGTTTTCCCCCAGCAAAACACACGGCCTCCATCAAGGTACAAAGTGTTTCATTAAATAAGTCCTAATCTCCGTGTCATCCAACTGAGTGACACCCTCCAAGTACTGTCAGACACACTTTACAGGAGCAATCCTACTGGCATTGCTGGTGCTCCTTAAGGTCAGAGGTCCCAGAAGATATCCATCTTTGCTGTTCTCTAGTATTCTCAAGAGACATCTCAAGACACAGGAATAATCAGATGAATGGGACCTCAAGTGAACACCCAGGAGAGAACAGGAGCCCTACAGAGAAGGGACCAGAACTTTGGGGGAAAAAAGAGGAATCAGAAAGAAACAACAACATAATCAACAACAACAAAAACTCCCCAAAAATCCTGTGTGAGGGTTAGTAGCCTCAAAGGCTAAATAACTAGACAAACTCACAAAATGAGAAAGAATCAATAAAAAAAAATTAAAAACCAAAAAGACCAGAGTGCCTCTTTTCTTTCAAAGAATCACAGTGTCTCCTCCTGATGAGCATAGCACTGGAAGGAAGATCTGATAGATGAACTGACAGAAGTAGGCTTCAGAAGATGGGTAATAAATACTTCTAATGACCTAAAGGAGCATGTTCTGACCCAAATGCGAAGCTAAGAACCTTGATTAAAAATTAGAGGATAACCAGTTTAAAGAGAATAACCAGTTTAAAGAGAGGCATAAATGACATGATGTAGCTGAAAAACAAGGCATTAGAACTTCATGAAGCATCCACAAGAATGAATACCTGAATCAACCAGACAGAAGAAAGAATATCAGAATCTGAAGACCACCATGCTGAAATAATGCATGAGGACAATATTTGAGAGAAAAAAATGTAAAGAAATAAACAAAGCCTACAAGAAATATGGGACTTCAAAGAAAGACTGAACCACCTATTGATTGGTATACCAGAAAGGGATGGAGAGAATGAAAACAAGCAGGAAAACACACTTCAGGATACTAGCCAGGAGAACTTTCCCAAACTAACAAGAACTTTCCCAATCTAACAAAACAGACCAAGATACAAATTCAAGAAATACAGAGAACACCATTAAAATACTCCACAAAAAGATCAACCTCAAAACACATAATCTTCAGATTCTCCAAGGTCAAAATAAAGGAAAATTTGTTCAGTGCAATCAGAGAAAAAGGGCAGGTCACCTACAAAAAGAATCCAAAGAAATGAATGGCAGACCACTCCACAGAAACTCTAAAAGTCAGAAGGGATTGGGGGTCAATATTCAGAATTCTTAAGAAAAATATTTCAGTTCAGAATTTTATATCCAGCCAAACTAAACTTCGGAGGTGAAGTAAAAGTAAAAATCCTTTCCAGAAAGGCAAATGCTGAGGGATTGTGCTGTCACCAGGCCTACACTACAAAAGCTCCTGAAAGAGGCACCAAATATGAGGGAAAAAAAACACACACACACACAAAAACGAGTACCAGTCACTAGAAAAACACAAAAATATAAAGATCAGTGACATTATGAAGAAACTTCTTCAACTAGTGTTCAAAATAACCAAATGGCGTACAGATGACAGGATCAAATTCACACATAACAATACCGACCTTAAGTGTAAATGGGCTAAATGTCTCCAATTAAAAGACACAGACTGGCAAATCGGATAAGGAGTCAAGACCCATTGATGTACTGTATTCAGGAGACCCATCTTATGTGCAAAGACACAGGCAGACTCAAAATAAAGGGAAGGAGAAAAATTTACCAGGCAAATGGAAAGCAAAGAAAGCAGGGGTTGAAATTCTAGTTTCTGACAAAACAGACTTTAAATCAGCAAAGATTAAAAAAGATAAAGATAATTACACAATAGTAAATGGAACAATACAACAAGAAGAGCTAACTATTCTAAATATATATGGACCCAGTACAGGAGTACCAAGAATCATAAACCAAATTCTAAGAGATATACAAAGTGACTTAGACTCCCACACAATACTAGTGGGAGACTTTAACACCTAACTGTCAGTATTAGACAGATCAATGAGTCACAAAGTTAACAAGGATGTTTAGAACTTAAACTCCTCTCTGGATCAAGTGAACATAGTAGACATCTACAAAAATCTCTTCCCTAAATCAACAGAGTAAACATCCTTTCAATGCCACATGGCACTTATTCTAAAGTCCACCACATAATTGAAAGTAAAACACTCTTCAGCCAGTATAAAAGAACAGAAATCAACACCTACACCATCAGACCGCAATCCAATCAAATCAAAACTCAAGATTAAGAAACTTACTCAAAACCATACAATTATATAGAAAGTGAACAATCCGCTACAGGATGACTCCTGGGTAAATACTGAAATTAAGGTAGAAATCAAAAAGTACATTCAAACCAATGACAACAAAGAGACAGTATATCAAAATCTCTGGGACACAGCTGCAGCAGTGTTGAGAAGGAATTTTTTAGCACTAAATGCCCACGTCAGAAAGCTAACATGATATCAAATCAACACCATACCATCACAATTAAAAGAGTTAGGAGGGCAAGGAAAAACTATTCCAAAAGCTAGCAGAAGAAAAGAAGTATCTTGAGGTATTGCTCCTCACAAAAGGGCATTAGCTGTGGAGATCTGCACACAGAACCTAACACAAATGACAGATGAATAAAATATACACTGACACACAGATATTCTGTTTTTCCAGTCCTGCTGTGTCTGACTGCCTGCACACCAAGAAAGGTTTGTCACTGTGGTCTGCCCTGAGCAGCTACAACTCCAGGCATTTATTTAGTATACAATTACCAATAGAATTTTTGAGTAAACACACTTGAGAATAATAAACATGGTTAAGAAGTAGTTCTATGAATGATTAAAGCTCAGGTACCATGGTCTAAAGTAAATATAATTGGAGGCAATATCCTTGGTCGACCTCCCTGTGAGAGAGCAATTTGACTCAAAGGTTAGTTAATGGAGGTCAGATAAACAGACTTATCTGGGGGAGCCTCTATTTTCGCTACTGTTTAGCCTATGACCTAATGCTCTAAGTTAAAAAGTGGCTGCCTTCAACCTGTTCAATTATTACAAGCTATGTAACATTTTGGCCTTATAAAAGATTTGTGACTACTCCCTATAATATTCTCTTTAATATTTCTGCCACCATCCTAAGTGAGTCCCAACAGTAACTATTATCAGAGCAGAAGTGTAAGAGATAGAGATACAAAAAGTCATCCAAAAATAAATGAATCCAGCAGTTGCTTTTTTTGAAATAATTAACAAAATAGAGAAATCATTAGCTAGACTAATAAAGAAGAGCGAGATGAATGAAATAGACATAATAAAATGTGATAAAGAGCATATCACTCCTGACCCCACAAGAATACAAACTACTATCATAGAATAGTATAAACACTTGTTTACAAAGGTAATAGAAAATCTAGAAGATAAGGATAAATTCCTGGACACATTCACCCACCCAAGACTAATCCAATAAGATATCAAATTCCTGAATAGACAACAATAAGTTCTGAAATTGAAGGAGTAATCAACATCCTACCAAACAAAAAATGCCCAGGACCAGAGAGATGCACAGCTGTATTATAACCAAAAATACAAAGAGGAGCTCATACCATTTCTTCTGAAACCATTCCAAATAATTGAAAAAGAAGGACTCCTCCCTAACTTATTTTATGATGCTAGCATTATCCTGATACTAAAACCTGGCAGAGACACAACAACAAAGCAAATTTTCAAGCGAATATTTCTGATGAACATTGATGTGAAAATGCTCAAGAAAATATCAACAAACCAAATCCATCAGCACATCAAAAAACCTATTCACTATGATCAAGTTGGCTTCATCTCTGAGATGCAAGGTTGGTTCAACATACACAAATCAATATACATAATCCATCACATAAACAGAACCAAAAGCAAAGTCCACATGATTTTCTCAATAGATACAGGGAAGACCATTGATAAAATAAAACAGTCCTACATGTTAATAAAAACAAAAACAAAAACAAAAACAAAAAAAAACAAAAAACAAAAACTCAATAAATTAGGTATTGATGGAACACATTTCAAAATAATGTGAATTATTAATGATAAAACCACAGTCAATATTATATTGAATAGGCAAAAGCTGGAAGCATTTCCTTTGAAAATCAGTATAAGACAAAGATGCCCTGTCTCACCACTACTATTCAACATACTATTGAAAGTTCTGGCCAGGGCAGTCAAGCAAGAGAAAGAAATAAAGAGTATTTAAATAGAAACAGAGAAAGTCAAATTTTCTCTGCTTGTAGATGACATGATTTTATATTTAGAAAAACCCATCATCTCAGTGCAAAAACTCCTTAAATTGTTAAGCACATTCAGTAAAATCTCAGAATAAAAAATCAATTTGAAAAAATTACAAGCATTGCTATACACTAATAATAGACAAGCAGAGAGCCAAATTATGAATGAACTTCCATTCAAAATCTCTACAAAGAGAGTAAAATAACTAAAGACACAGTCAACAAGGGATTTGAAGAACCTCCTCAAGGGGAACTACAAATTACTGCTCACAGAAATAAGAGATGACACGTACAAATGAAAAATCATTTCAAACTTGTGGATAGGAAGAATCAATACAGTGAAAATGGCCATACTGCCCAATGTAATATATAGATTCAATTCAATTTCCAATGATCATTGACATTCTTCACAGAATTAGAAAAAAACTATTTTAAATTCTATGTGGAACCAAAGAAGACCTGGTGTAGCCAAGACAATCCTAAGCAAAAGCAACACAACTGGAGGATCTCCCTACCTAACTTCAAACTATACTACAAGACCACAGTGATTAAAACACTGTGGCACTGGTACCAAAAAGCTATATAGATGAATGGAGCAGAACAGCGACCTCAGAAATAACACCACACACCTACAACCATCTGATCTTCAACAAACATGACAAAAAATAGCAAGAGGAAAAGGATCTACTATTCAAACATTAACTTAAGATGGACTATAGACTTAAATGTAAAACGTGGAACTATAAGACCCTACAAGAAACCTAGGCAATACCATTCAGCACCTAGGCATGGGGAAGACATCCTGATGAAATCATCAAAAACAATTGCAACAAAAGCCAAAATTAACAAATGGGATCTAATTAAACTAAAGAGCTGCTGCACAGCAAAAGAAACTATCATCAGAGTGAGCAAACTACAGAATGGGAGAAAATTTTTGCGATCTATCCATCTGACAAAAGTCTAATGTCCGGAATTTCCAAGGAACTTAAACAAATTTACAAAAAAAAAAAAAAAAAATCAAAAATTGGGCAAAGGATATGAACAGAAATTTCTTGGAAGAAAACATTTACATGGCCAAAAAGCATGTAGAAATAAAGCTCAACACTATGAATCATCAGAGAAATACAAATCAAAACCACAATGCAATATCATCACATGCCGGTCAGAATGGCAATTATTAAAAAGTCAAGAACCAATAGATGCTGGTGAGGCTGTGGAGAAATAGGAATGCTTTTACACTTAGGTCAGAATGTAAATTAGTTCAACCATTTTGGAAGACACTATGGCAATTCCTCGAAGATCTAGAACCGGAAGTTCAATTTGACCTAGTAATAACATTAATAGATATATACCCAAAGCAATATAAATTATTCTACTATAAAGACATACACACACATATGTTTATTGCAGCACTATTTACCATAGTAAAGACTTACAACCAACCCAAATACCCATCAATGATAGACATGATAAAGAAAATGTGGTACATATACACCATGGAATATTATGCAACTATAGAAAGGAATAAGATTATGACTTTTGCAGGGACATGGATGAAGCTGGAAACCATCATTCTCATCAAACTTACACAGGAACAGAAAACCAAACACCATACATTTTCAATCATAAGTGAGACTTGAACAATGAGAACACATGGACACAGAGAAGGGAACAACACAGCCCAGTGCATGCTGGAAGGTTGAGGAAGAGAGTAGAGAACTTAGAGGACAGGTCAATAGGTGCAGTAAAATGCTATGATATACACATACCTATGTAAAAAAGCTGCATGTGTTGCACATATATCTGTGCTTATTATTATTTTAGAAAAAAAATGAAAAAAGGTTCTGCTTGTGGAAAAACAGTGACATATTCCTAGGCTTAACACCAGGGTGATGTTACTTTTTTTTTCTTAGTTGTGCTTTCATAAGACATTGTTGGGTGCAGCACCAAAGTAATGTGAATCTTCTGTATGGACCATGAGATATTGTGACATATCTTTGTGCCCATCAACTATTTTATGTGACTCTTGACTCTTATGTAACTTTGCCATTAGAAAGATTATGACATATGTCTGGGCCCAGCAAGATAGGTGATATGACTCTTCTACTAACTGAAATATAATGAGGAAAAAAATGTGACTTATTGCTTGGCCTAGCACAGGGGTGATGTGATTCTTCTACTTAGTTGCTGCCCAGAGCAGTCATTGTGATTTATGTCTTGGCCTGTCATCCAGATGATGTGACTCTTCCCTTATTCCAAGGACCAGACCACAGTAGAAGTTTTGATGTATTATTTGGCCCACAGGCTATATAATGTGTCTCTGCTTGATTTGTGACAACCAGGGTAATTGTGACATATAGCCCCTAGGTAATATGATGTTATATTTTTTCTGAGTCCTGTCCACTATAGACATTGTGACATACTTCTGAGTTTTTCAATGGTGTGACACTCCTACCTGGGTTTTCTCTTCGGGTGTATTGTGACATATGACTTAACCTAGCACCTAGGTAATGTGACTCTCTTTTACTTCCTAGGTCCTGCCAGAAGTAAGAATTGTGACACATTACTGGACTCATAACCTAGGTGATGTAATTCTTTTTTTTTTCTGAGACACTGCATATTTCATGTATTGTTACATATCCCTGAGACCAGCAACCAGGTGATGTGACTCTTGTGCCTAGACTCAGCCTGCCTAGATGCAACCCTCCTACAATATTATGACATATCTCTGACTCAGCATTCAGGTAAAATGAGACTTCTATTCAATCCTTACCCACAAATGGAATTCTGACATAAATCTTAGTGCAGCTCACTGGTTTGATAATAACTTTCATTCCTCAAACTAGTCAATAGGAGAAATAGTGCCTCTCATAGCCAGGCTTAGGGAAATGAGTAAGAAGTTGTGTCTGCTTTTTGTATGAGAGTCAAAGGATTATGACTCTATCACATATTATATAAAGCCCTTGAAAGGTACAGACAGTGTCATCTCAAGACCCAATATACAGATGTGATTGTTTTTCTCATACGCACACACCCAACTTGTTAGGATTGCCACACTCCCATACATGAACACAGCCCACTGGTGAGGTTCTGAGTTTCACAGATGAATGCTGTTCACAGTCAGAATTATAACTGTCACAGTTCAATCTTGCCACAGGAAGAATGTTGACTCATTTCTAAACTCAATTCATAAGCACAGTGAGGATTCTCATATGTAGACCCAACTAATAGGACAAATATTGGCTCCCATATCTGAGTGAGGGCAAAATCTAAGATCATGGGTCCATATTAGGAGGAAGATCTCATAGTGGATTGTGACTCATGCATACCATATAAAGTTCATGAGTAACACAGTCTCTTTACAGGGCCTAGCACACAGAGGAGATTGCGAATCTTGTGTACACACTCAGCCAAAAGTGATAATTTTCAATCATTTAAATTAACACAGCCTGATGTTCAGGTTCTGAATCTTACAACTGGAGTCAGGTGAAAGTTGAAAAATGAACTTTTATACATAGGTCCAGTTATCAGGTTGGATGGTGACTCTAAGGTTCAGCACAATTTTCATGCTTTGACTCCACCAGGTAGAAGCAGTCAGTAGGTAAGATTGAGTCTCGTAAGCAGGGATCCAGTTATCTGTCGAGAATGTGATATGTATTTTGACCAATTTGTGGGAAGTAGTGACTCTCATAGTTAGAACCAGGACAAGTGTGGGTATGTCACTCTCCATCCTGGGACCAGCCCACAGATGAGACTGATATATCACTAGGTGCAGCACAAGGTGACATGAGTTTTCTGTCTCACATGTTGACCCAGGTGATGCGACTATTCTTTAATTCTTAGGCCTGCCCACAGGAATAATCATGGTATATCACTGGGTCCAGCAGCTAGGTGACTTTTCTATTCCTAGGTGACAAATTACTGAGTCCTGCAAATAGATGATGTGATTATCCTACCTGAGTTCTGGTGACAAGAATGATAGTGACATATTTCTAGCCATGTCAATTAAGTGATGTGACTCTTCTCTTCTGTATGGCCTCTGTCAAAATTCAAAATTGTAACATATTACTAGACCCAGCCCCTAGATATTATGATTCTTCTTTTTTGCTTGGGCCCCATATACATTGGGTATTGTGACATATCTCTGCATCCTATTACCTATATCTATTTTTATGTGATTGTCCACTTTTGCCTGCACTCTATTTACAGAAAATGTTGATACATATCACTGGGCCTAGTAACCAGATGATTTGACTTTCCAGCCTGGTTTCTGACCATGTGGGAAATTATGCCAAATCACTGGATCCAACACTAAGATGACATAGCTCTTCTACCTGGGCTTTGCCTATAGGAGGCATTTTGACATATTTCTATGCATATCTTCTACATGACATAACATTTCTCTAGTCAAATTCTTACAGAGTAGGTTGTGACATATCACTGGGATCAACACCTAGCTAACATCACTTTTTTAAAAAAAATTCCTAGATATTTTTGCAGGGGAGATAGTAACAAATTACATAAGCAATGGGTTAAGACAATTGTACTTTTTATTCCCTTGGCTGTGCTTCCAGAAGATATTGTAATTTATTGCTGAATTTAACACCAAAATGATGTGAGGTTCTTGCCTGGGCCCTGTGTAAGGGAGGCATTGTGACAACTCTGGAATCATCAATTATTTTATATAACTCTCTCCTTTCACCTAACCTCTGAAGATAGCAGAGATTGTGACATATTTCTGGGCCCAGAATCTAGGAGATATGACTTTCCCCCTTAGCCTGGACCCTATCTACAGTGCATATTGTGACATATGGCTTAGTCCAGCACTTTGGTGTTGTGACTCACCTTTTATGTCTTGGCCTTGTCAGCAGGGCTGAGAGTGATGTATCACTGGGTACAAATCTTTGGTGATGTGACTTTCATATTCTGCCTAAGTCATTTTCTCAAGGGTCATTGTGAAATATTGCTGGGTCCAGGAACCAGGGGATGTGACACTCCTGTCTTTTCCCTGCCTGTGTGGAGCATTGTTCTTCTGTCTGGACCTGATTACAATGGGTATTGTGACTTACTGGTTAGTCTAGAAATCATGTGATGGGAATTTTCTTTTTCTTCTGGCCTACTCACAAGGACATTGTGACATAGCTCTGAGCCTCTTAAATAGGCGATATGACATTCTTGCATAGACTCTTTCTTCAGTGTATATTGTAAAATACTGGTGAACCCAGGACTTATGTGATATGATTCTTTTTTTAAAAAAATTTTTATTATTATACTTTGAGTTCTAGGGTACATGTGCATAATGTGCAGGTTTGTTACATATGTATACTTGTGCCATGTTGCTGTGCTGCACCCATCAACTTATCAGCACCCATCAACTCGTCATTTACATCATGTATAACTCCCAATGCAATCCCTCCCCCATCCCTCCTCCTCATGATAGGCCCCGGTGTGTGATGTTCCCCTTCCCGAGACCAAGTGATCTCATTGTTCAGTTCCCACCTATGAGTGAGAACATGCGGTGTTTGGTTTTCTGTTCTTGTGATAGTTTGCTGAGAATGATGGTTTCTAGCTGCATCCATGTCCTACAAAGGACACAAACTCATCCTTTTTTATGGCTGCATAGTATTCCATGGTGTATATGTGCCACATTTTCTTAATCCAGTCTGTCACTGATGGACATTTGGGTTGATTCCAAGTCTTTGCTATTGTGAATAGTGCTGCAATAAACATACGTGTGCATGTGTCTTTATAGCAGCATGATTTATAATCCTTTGGGTATATACCCAGTAATGGGATGGCTGGGTCATATGGTACATCTAGTTCTAGATCCTTGAGGAATCGCCATACTGTTTTCCATAATGATTGAACTAGTTTACAATCCCACCAACAGTGTAAAAGTGTTCCTGTTTCTCCACATCCTCTCCAGCACCTGTTGTTTCCTGACTTTTGAATGATCGCCATTCTAACTGATGTGAGATGGTATCTCATTGTGGTTTTGATTTGCATTTCTCTGATGGCCCGTGATGATGAGCATTTTTTCATGTGTCTGTTGGCTGTATGAATGTCTTCTTTTGAGAAATGTCTGTTCATATCCTTTGCCCACTTTTTGATGGGGTTGTTTGTTTTTTTCTTGTAAATTTGTTTGAGTTCTTTGTAGGTTCTGGATATTAGCCCTTTATCAGATGAGTAGATTGCAAAAATTTTCTCCCATTCTGTAGGTTGCCTGTTCACTCTGATGGTAGTTTCTTTTGCTGTGCAGAAGCTCTTTAGTTTAATGAGATCCCATTTGTCAATTTTGGCTTTTGTTGCCATTGTTTTTGGTGTTTTAGACATGAAGTCTTTGCCCATGCCTACTCTTTTCTACTGCTTGGGTGCTGCTCACACAGTAAGGTTTTATGTATAGCTGAATACAATACCTAAGTGTTTTTACTCTCCTCTTTTTTTTGAGTTTTACATATACTGGTTGTTTGTGACCTATCACAATGTCCAAAATCTAGCCAATGCAACAATTTTGACTGGGCCCTGCCTATAAGTGTATTGATGTGTGTCTTCCTCTATCACTTAGGAAATGTGACCCTTATACTTTGCGTCCCCCATGCCCACAGGGAAAATTGTGACATATCATTGAGCTCAGCACCCAGGTGATAACTCTGGTTTTTTAAGTCCTTTCCTTAAAGAGATCGTGACATTTTTTGGCCTAGCATCCATCTGCTGTAACTCTTCTGTCTCAATTTTTTTCACAGAAAGCAATGTGAAATATCTGTGGCCCCATCAACTGTATGATGTAACCCTCCTGTCTTACCTGGGCTTTACCAAAATTAAAAATTTTGAAATATCATTGGGCTCAGCATGTTGGTGACATGACTATTCTTTCCTATCTTGGCCCTACCCACAGAGTGTCTGATGACTGTATACAACATACAAGTGGTATTATTCTTCTGCCTGGTTTCTGTCCACAGACTTCAATATAACATACCTCTGGGCCTAACTCCTAGGTGATGTATCTCTCTTTTCTCTCCTGGGTTCTATTCACATTGAGAATCATGACATAACAGTTGACCTAGCATCTAGGTAATGTAACTCTCATGTCTTAGTTCTGCCCACAAAGATGATTATGATATATAGCCTTGACCAACCACTAGGATATATGACTCTCCACTTCTATTAGATACCTACCCAAAGAAGGCATTGTGCACATCTCTGGGTTTGTCACCAAAGTGATTTAACACTACAGCCTAGGTCCTTTCCTCAGGTGTTGTTGTAGCATAATGCTATATCCAGAAATCAAGAGATGTGATGTGACTGTGACATATGCCCCTGTCCAGCACCAAAGTGATTTGAATGGGATGTCTAGGCTCAGCTCACAGATGGGATTGTGATACTATCACTGGACCCAGCATATCTATATGATGGTGATTTTATTCTCTCACTTATTGCTGTCAGTAGGGGGCATTGTAATCTATCCTTGGCCCTGCACCCAAGTAATGTAATTCTCCTCTTCTACCTTGTCACTGACCACAAGGGTTACTGTGAAATATTGCTGGGTCCAACACCAAAATGATATAACTCTCTTGCCTTTGTCTTACCTATATGGAGCATTGTGTTATATCTCTGTGCTCATCATCTTGTCTTTCCTGGTCGCTGCTTACATGGGGAATTGTGCCATATTGCTGGACTTTGCACCTAATTAATGCAAATCATCTCTTCTTCCTATTTTCTGTCTATAGGAAAGCTTGTGATGTATCATGAAGCCTTATACCAACATGATGTTATACTTTTCCTACAGCTTAGCCCTCAGAAGACATTGTGACATATTGCAGAGCCCAGCACGAAGTGGAAATGAGTGCTTTGCATTAGCCCTGCCCACAGCCAGCACTATGACATATGCATGTTAACTATTTGTTGTTACTGGTCCCATCAAGTATTTGATGTGACTCCTCTTTTTTCACCTGAGCTTTATATTTAAAAGAAATTTAGATATATTTCTGGAGCCAACAAGTAGGTGATATAACACTTCTCTTTTGCTTGGGTATTTCCTACAGAAGCAATAGTGACTAATTGCTGAGTACAGCACAGATGTGATGTGATTCTCTTGCCTGGATGTAGCCCACAAAAGTTTTTGGGACATAGCTTTGGGCCCACCACCTAGGTGATGTGATTCTCCTCCTCCACATTGGCCCTGTCCACAATCGGGAATGTGACATATTGCAATGTTCCCGAACTTAGGCAATATGATACTCTTCATTTCTGTGCACAGCTCATATGGATGATTGTGAAAAATAGCTGTGTCCAGCTCCTAGTTTATGTCACATTGAGATCACATTAATCTTTTTTTCATGGGTCAATGTGATATATTGCTGGGCTCAGCAACAAAGTGTTGTGACTCTTCTGCTTTGATCCTGCCTACAGGTTACATTATGACTATCTCTGGTCCAATACCAAGGCTATTTGACTCTCCTTTCCTACCTGGGCTCTTCCCACAAGATGGACTGTGACATATCATTGAGCACAGAATCTAGGTGATGTTACTCCCCTCTTCTCCTTATCTCATCAGAGAGATGGCATTGTGACATATAACTAGGAACAGAACTCATAATGTGACTCTCCTTTTTTTTCCCTAAGTTTTATCCATAGGTGAAATTGCAATATATTTATGGGTCTGTCATCTAGGTGATGTAACATTCCTAACTGGACCCTCCTCTTAAATGATAAAAATCTGCAAACCCAGCACTTACATGATGTGACTCTATACTGGTTGGGCCCTCACCACATGATAAATTGGAATGTGTCACTTGACTCAGAATCTAAGTAATGTGACACTATTATCTTGCTTGTGTCCTGAATAAGCAGGGTATTATGACATTGCTGGGTATGACACCTAGGTGATGTGACTCTCTTGCCTGGCCCTCCCAAAGGTGCGTTATGACATATCTGCTGATCCATCATTTGTGTGATGTGGCTTTCATCTTCTACCTGGGCCCTGGCAAAAGTAAGGATTGTGACATATTTCTAGACATTTTATCCATGTGATACAAGTTTTTTCTCTTGTCTTGGTGCTGTCCATAGAGTACTATGTGACATATCATTTGGCCCTGCATCTAGTTTATGTGAATCTTGTACCTGAATCCTACCTACAGGAGTGTTATAAAATATCTCTTTTGTTCATTATCAAAATGATTTGACTGTCCTATTTGGAGTGGATTCTGTTTAAATAAAGGCAGGTGGTGGGGAGTGTTGTGCTAAATCACTGGACCCAGCACCTAGGTGGTGTGACTACTTTCTCTTGGCTGGGTCTGAAACACATTGTGACATATCATTTGACCCAGCACCTAAAGGATGAAATGCCCTTGCCTGTGCCCTGCACACAGAAAGTTTTGTGATATAGCTCTTCACCTATCATCTAGATGATGTGACTCTCATATTCTGCCTGCATTTCTACACATAAGAACAATTGTGACATATTGCTGGCCCCAGCAACCAAGTGATGTGACTCTCCTACCTGGGCCTTGCCTACAGTGAACATTATAACACCACTAGTCCCAGGACTGCCACAATGTGATTCTGCTGCCTGTGCCTTACTTTCAGTAAAGGATAGTAAAAATCTCTGGCCAAACACTCAGGTGATTTGAATTTTTTGCCTTGTTCCTGTCCTCAGGAAAGGTTTGGACATGTCCCTGGCTCACCACTCAGGTGACTTTCCTGCTCACTTTTTACCAACTGGTGGAATTGTAACATACCATGGCATTATCACAGAGGCATAGTGGACCAGGCAGTATAAGAGATACTATCTCTCATATTTAGCTTAGAAAAGCAGGTAAGATCCTGGGCCTCCTATTTGTGTGAATGTCACAGAAAATTACCACTTTCTCACATATTATAAAGCCCATGATAGTAAAGTGTATCATCACAGGGCTCAGCACATAGGTGAGAGTGTGTCTTTCATAGACACAACCCATCAGCCCTTAGGATTGTCACCCTCACAAGTAGACAGAGATCACCAGTGAAATCCTGAATTGCATATAACATAATCCATAGTAGAAAATTACGATAGTCATATGTGAACATTTGGTTGAGATATTGACTAACTCAGTTCATAGGCAGGTTAGGAACTCAACTCATATGCAGGCAACTGGAGAGCCATTGAGTCTCATACCTGGAATTAGATCATCAGGTAAGATTATGAAATCATAACAGCACCAAAGTATCAGAGCAAATTTGGACTCTCATGAATACCATATAAAATTCTCAGGTGGTACAGAGAATATCCTAACGGAACACAATATAGAGGTGGGATTGTGACTGTCCTATGCACACCCAGCAGATAGCAAAGATTATTATGTTTTTACATGAATACATCCTACTGTTGAGGTTCTAAATGTCATACCAAGAGGCTGTCAAAGGTTGTAAAATTGACTTTTATATGTGAATCCAGTTCACAGATGAGACTGTGACTCTGAGACCAAGATTTAACACACTTGAAGCTGTGACGTTACAGAGTCACAAAGAAGAAAAGTCAGGAATTGGGATTGAAACTTTCATGCATAGAACCAGTGCAGTGTATAGATTGTGACTCATGTACTTAGACCCAGCATACGGGAAGCATTGAGTCTCCTATCTACAGCTGAGATAGATGTAGGATTCTTAATTTTATCTCTATTTTCCTTTAGGTGTAATTGTGACATATACCTCTTTTGAGCCCCTGAGTGAATTTACTTTCCAGCCTGGGACCAGCCCACAGATGGGATTCTGATACATTGCTGGAGCCACAACATAGGTAGGTGATGTGACTTTATTCACGTACCTTCCTTGGTGTTACCCACAAAGAGCATTAGAATATATCACTGAACACTGCATACAAGTTATGTGACTCTCCTGACAAGGTCCTGCCCACAGGACTATTGTAAAATATTGTGGAGTCCACCTTGCATGTGATGTATTAATAACTCTCCTGATCGAACCCTGCCTACAAAGGGCATTATGATGTCCAGGTGATGTGACTTTCTTCTTTTGCCTGATTCCTGCGCGCGCGCACACACACACACACACACACACACACACACACACACACACACACAACCTGTAACAGATCATTGGATCTAGAGCCTAGCTGATGTTACTTTGTTACTTTTCTTTTCTTCCTAGGTTCTTCTCCCAGAAGGTGTAGTAACATATCACTTGGTCCAACACCAAAGTAATGTTACTCTTTTGGCTTGGTCCTGACCTCAGAAGGCATTGTGACATATTGGTAAGCCCAGAACAAAGGTGATGTGGGTGTCCTGTCTGGACCTGGCTCGCACAGATCATAGTAATATATCTCATAACCCACAACATATTTTATATTATTCTCTTTTCTTAACTGGACTTTGCACATAATAGGAATTATGACATTTCTAGTCTCAGTGCCTATGTGATTAGACTCTCTTATCTTTGCCTGACACTTGAAGGGAGAGTGACTTATGGCTAGGACCAGGAAATAGATGATATAATAGATGACCGGAAAATAATCTGCTGGAAACTACTCTAAGAGTATATTGTGAAATATCTGTGGACCCATCATTAGGGTAATCTGACTCTCTTTTTCTAAATGGGTCCTTTCCACTGTGGAAATCATGAAAAATCACTTTTCTCAGCACCTAAATGATGTGACTCTCTCCCAGTGACTGGTTTGCATTCAAAAGGGTAATTGCAATATATCGCTACGTACAGTCCCTGGGTTATGTGGTTATCCTCTTCTTCCTGATCCCTACATAAAGAGAGCAATTTGATGTATTTCCAGGCCCCTTATCTAGTTGATGTGGATCTCCTGCATGGGACTTCCCCTCAAAAGGCTTTGTATCATATCACTGGGCTCAACATTTAAGTAATGTTATTCTCCTACTTTCCCTGGACCCTTCATACATTGGGTATTGTTATATATAACTGAATCCAAAGCCTTGATGATGCAACAATTTTTTTCCAGCCCTGCCTTCTGAAATATTATGACATACTTTTCCATCCATTACCTAGGTTGTGTGACTCTCATCATATGCCTAGGCTCTGCAAAAAGAAAGAATTTTGAAATACTTCTGGACTCAGCACTTTGGTGATCTAAATGTCTTCTGCCTTTACCTTGTCCAAAGAGAAGATTGTGACATATCCCTAGTCCTACACCCAAGTAATGTCACTCTCCTCACTCCCTTTCCTCAGGTGGAATTGGGACACATGACTAGACTTAGCTCATGGGCATGATGATGTTGCCTATACCTTAAACCAGCCATTGAGAGAGATACTGTTTCTCATAGCTAAATTTAGAGAAACAGGTAAAGTCCTCACTGTCCTCTTTATATGAAGGTCACAGTGGATTACTACCCTCTATACCGTGTAGAGTCCTTAGTTGGTAAACAGTATCATAATAGGGTTCAGTATAAATGTGAAATTTTGTCACTTGTATGCACACCCCACTAAGAGGTACAATTGTTACCCTCACATTTGTACGGAACCCAGTGGTGAGGTACTGAATCTTACAAGCAGGTGAAGTCCACAGTTAAAATTGTGACAGTCAGGCTGAGGTGGGTGGATCATGAGGTCAGGAGGTCGAGACCATCTTGGCTAACATGGTGAAACCCAATCTCTACTAAAAATAGAAAAAAAATTAGCCAGGTGTGGTGGCAAGTGCCTGTAGTTCCAGCTACTTGAGAGGCTGAGGCAGGAGAATGGCATGAACCTGGGAGGCAGAACTTGCAGTGAGCCAAGATCACACCACTGCACAGCAGCCTGGGCAACAGAGTGAGACTCCATCTGAAAAAAAAAAAAAAAAAAAAAAAAAAATTACTGTCAAATGTGAATTTGGCAACAGGATAGATGGTGTGTCATTTCTAAACCTAAACCTATCTCATAAGCAGAGTGAGAACTCTTATATCTGGACCCAGTCAATTAGACAGATGTTGCCTCTCATACCTGGATTAATGTCAACATTTAAGAGCACAGGTCCATATTAGAAGGAAGATGTCAGAAAAGATTGCAAGTCTCATGCATACTCTCAAGCCTTCAGGTGGTACTCAGGATCTAGCACAAGGGTAAGACTGACATTTTTATGCAAATCCAGGTAAAGATTTTCTCCTGTCAATGACTTCCAAGACTTGAGAGAAGAAGGCTTCAGATGATCAAACTTCTCCGAGCTAAAGGAGGAAGTTCAAGCCCATTGCAAAGAAGCTAAAAACCTTGAAAAAAGATTTGATGAATGGCTGACTAGAATAACCAATGTAAAGAAGTCCTTAAAAGACCTGATAGAGCTGAAAACCATGACATGAGAACTACATGACAAATGCACAAGTTTCAGTAACCAACTTGATCAACTGGAAGAAAGGTATCAGTAATTGAAGATCAAATGAATGAGATGAAGTGAGATGAGTAGTTTAGAGGAAAAATAGTAAAAAGACATAAACAAAGCCTCCAAGAAATATGGTACTATGTGAAAAGACCAAATCTACATCTGATTGGTATACCTGAAAGTTACTGGGAGAACAGAACCAAGTTAGAAAACATTCTGCAGGATATTATCCAGAAGGACTTCCCCAACCTAGAAAGGAAGGCCAACATTCAAACTCACGAAATACAGAGAACACTACAAAGATAATCCGCGAGAAGAGCAACTCCAAGACACATAATTGTCAGATTCACCATAGTTGAAATGAAGGAAAAAATGTTGAGGGCAGCCAGAGAGAAAGGCCAAGTTACCTACAAAGGGAAGCCCATCAGACTAACAGCAGATTTCTCGGCAGAAACTCTACAAGCCAGAAGACAGTGGGGCCAATATTCAACTTCCCTAAAGAAAAGGACTTTCAACCCAGAGTTTCATATCCAGCCAAAATAAGCTTCATACGTGAATGAGAAATGAAATCCTTTACAGACAAGCAAATGTTGAGAGACTTTTGTCACCCCCAGGCCTGCCCTACAAGACCTCCTGAATTAAGGATGACATATGGAAAGGAATAACCGGTACCAGCCACTGCAAAATCATGCCAAACTGTAAAGACCACTGATGCTAGGAAGAAACTGCATCAACTAATGAGCAAAATAACCAGCTAACATAATAATGACAGGATCAAGTTCACACATAACAATATTAACCTTAAATGTAAATAGGCTAAATCCTCCAATTAAAAGACACAGTCTGTCAAATTGGATAGAGTCAAGACCCATCAGTGTGCTGTATTCAGGAGACCCATCTCATGTGCAGATACAAACATAGGCTCAAAATAAAGGGGTGGAGGAAAATCTACCAAAAAAATGGGAAAAAAAGCAGGAGTTGCAATCCTAGTCTCTGATAAAACAGACTTTAAACCAACAAAGATCAAAAGAGACAAAGAAAGTCATTACATAATGGTAAATGGATCTATTTAACAAGAAGAGCTAACTATTCAAAATATATATGCACCCAATATAGGATCACCCAGATTCGTAAAGCAAGTCCTTAGAGACTTACAAAGAGACTTAGACTCCCATACAATAATAATGGGAGACTTTAACACCCCACTGTCAACATTAGACAGATCAACGAGACAGAAAGTTAACAAGGATATCCAGGAATTGAACTCAACTCTCTGCCAAGTGGACCTAATAGACATCTATAGAACTCTCCACCCCAAATCAACAGAATATACATTCTGCTCAGCACCACATTGGACTTATTCCAAAATTGGCCACATAGTTGGAAGTAAAGTACTCTTCAACAAATGTAAAAAACAGAAATTAAAACAAAGTGTCTCTCAGAACACAGTGCAATGAAACTAGAACTCAGGATTAAGACACTCACTCAAAACCGCTGAACACATGGAAACTGAACAACCTGCTCCGGAATGACTACTGGGTACATAATGAAATGAAGTCAGAAATAAAGATGTTCTTTGAAACCAATGAGAACAAAGATACAACATACCAGAGTCTCTGGGACACATTTAAGGTAGTGTGTAAAGGGAAATTTATAGCACTAAATGCCCCAAAGAGAAAGCAGAGAAGATCTAAAATTGACACCATAACATTACAACAGACGCCCTATGTGGGAGTCTAAGTCTCCTCGTAAGTCTCTAAAAGAAGTACAGAAGCAAGAGTAAACACATTTAAAAGCTAGCAGAAGGTGAGAATGAACTAAGATCAGAGCAGAGCTGAAGGAGATAGAGACACAAAAAAACTCTTCAAAATGTCAACGAATCCGGGAACTGGTTTTTTGAAAGATCAACAATTGATATATCACTAACAAGATTAATAAAGCAGAAAAGAGAGAAGAATCAAATACACACAATAAAAATGATAAAGGGGATATCACCACCAACCTCACAAAGATGAAAACTACCATCAGAGAATATTATAAATACCTCTATACAAATAAGCTAGAAAAACCTAGAGGAAATGGATAACATACACTCTTCCAGGACTAAACCAGGAAGAAGTCAAGTACCTGAATAGACAAATAACAGGCTCTGAAATTGAGGCAATAATTAATAGGCTACCAACAAAAAAAGTCCAGGACCAAATGGATTCACAGCCGACTTCTGCCAGAGGTGCAAGGAGGAACTGCTACTATTCCTTCTGAAATTATTCCAATCAATAGAAAAAGAGGGAATCCTCCTTAACTCATTTTATGAGGCCAACATCATCCTGATGCCAAAGCCTGGCAGAGACACAACAAAAAAAGAGAATTTTAGACCAATATCCCTGATGAACATCAATGAAAAAACCTCAATAAAATACTGGCAAACTGAATCCAGCAGGACATCAAAAAGCTTATCCACTATGATCAAGTGGACTTCATCCGTGGGATGCAAGGCTGGTTCAATATACACAAATCAATAAATGTAATCCAGCATGTAAACAGAACCAAAGACAAAAACCACCTGATTATCTCAATAGATGCAGAAAAGGCCTTTGACAAATTTCAACAGCTCTTCATGCTAAAAACTCTCAATAAATTCGCTATTGATGGAACATATCTCAAAATAATAAGAGCTATTTATGACAAACCCACAGCCAATATCATACTGAATGGGCAAAAACTGGAGGCATTTCCCTTGAAAACTGGCACAAGACAGGGATGCCCTCTCTCACCACTCCTATTCAACATAGTGTTGGAAGTTCTGGCCAGCACAATCAGGCAAGAGAAAGAAATCAAGGGTATTCAATTATGAAAAGAGAAAGTCAAAGTGTCCCTGTTTGCAGATGACATGATTGTATATTTAGAAAACCCCATTGCTCAGCCCAAAATTTCCTTAACCTGATCAGCAACTTCAGCAAAATCTCAGGATACAAAACAATGTGCAAATTCGCAAGCATTCTTATATATCAATAACAGACAGAGAGCCAAATCATGAATGAACTCCTATTCACAATTGCTTCAAAGAGAGTAAAATACCTAGGAATCCAACTTACAAGGGATGTGAAGGACCTCTTCAAGTAGAACTATAAACCATTGCTCAATGAAATAAAAGAGGACACAAACTAATGGAAGAATTTTCCATGCTCATGGATAGAAATAATCAATATCATGAAAATGTTCATACTGCCCAAGGTAACCAATGCCATACCCATTAAGTTACCAATGACTTTCTTCACAGAATTGGAAAAGCACTTTAAAGTTCATATGGAACCAAAAAAGGGCCCGCATTGCCAAGACAATCCTAAGCCAAAAAAAAACTAAGCTGGAGACATCACATTACCTGACTTCAAACTATGCTACAAGGCTACAGTAACCAAAACAGCAAAGTACTGGTACCAAAACGAATATATAGACCAATGGAAGAGAATAGAGCTCTCAGAAATAACAACACACATCTACACCATCAACCATCTGATCTTTGACAAACCTGACAAAAACAAGAAATGAATAAAGGATTCCTTGTTTAACAAATGGTGCTGGGAAAACTGGCTAGTCACAAGTAGAAACCTGAAATTGGATACCTTCCTTACTCCTTATACAAAAATTAATTAAAGATGGATTAGAGACTTAAATGTTAAACCTAAAACTGTAAAAATCCGAGAAGAAAACCTAGGCAATACCATTCAGGTCATAGGCATGTGCAAGGACATGAATGTCTAAGAAACAAAAAGCAACGGGAACGAAAGCCAAAATTGACCAACGGGATGCAATTAAACTAAAGAGCTTCTGCACAGCAAAAGAAACTACCATCCGAGTGAACAGGCACCCTACAAAATGGGAGAACATTTTTGCAATCTACTCATCTGACAAACGGCTAATATCCAGAACCTACAAGGAACTCAAACAAATTTACAAGAATAAAAACAACCCCATCAAAAAGTGGGCGAAGGATATGAACAGTCACTTCTCAAAAGAAAACATTTATGCAGCCAACAGACACGTGAAAAAATGCTCATCATCACTAGCCATCAGAGAAATGCAAATCAAAACCACAATGAGATACCATCTCATTGTGAGATGGCGACCATTGAATGGTGATCATTAAAACGTGAGGAAACAACAGGTGCTGGAGAGGATGTGGAGAAATAGGAACACTTTTACACTGTTAGTGGGACAGTAAACTAGTTCAACCATTATAGAAGGCAGTGTGGTGATTCCTCAAGGATCTAGGACTAGAAATACCATTTGACCCAACCATGCCATTACTGGTATATACCCAAAAGATTTTAAATCATGCTGCTCTAAAGACACTTGCGTACATATGTTTATTGTGGCACCATTCACAATAGCAAAGACTTGGAATCAAGCCAAATGTCCATCAATGACAGACTGGATTAAGAAAATATGGCATGTATACACCGTGGAATACTATGCAGCCATAAAAAGGGATGAGTTCCTGTCCTCTTTAGGGACATGGATGCAGCTGGAAGCCATAATTCTCAGCAAACTATCACAAGAACAGAAAACCAAACACAACATGTTCTCACTCATAGGTGGGAATTGAACATTGAGAAAACTTGGATACAGGAAGGGGAACATCACACACTGGGGCTTGTTGTGGGGTTGGGGGTGTGGGGAGGGATAGAATTAGGAGATATACCAAATATAAATGACGAGTTAATGGGTACAGCACACCAACATGGCACATATACATATGTAACAAACCTGCACGTTGTGCACATGTACCCTAGAACATAAAGTATAATAGTAATAATAATAAAGATTTTCTCCTGTCACAAAAATAGAGCCCACAGTTGAGGTATTGAATCTTATACCCAGAGGTAGCCAAAAGTTGGAAAATTAACTCTCGTATGTAGATTTGTTCCATAGGTGGAATGATTATTCTCAGACCAAGATTCAGCACATCTGTGAGGGTGAGATGTTCCTAAGGGGCAATAGTTTGTAGTCTCTCTCATATTCTATAAAGCCCTCTGCTGAGTGTCACAACAGATCTCAGAAGCCAGGTAAGATTGAGTATCTTATATGTCCACTTCAATGACAGGATTTTCCACATTGTGACATAGCTCTACAGCAATCACACAGGTGATGTGACTCTCTCTACCCATCTGGTTTCTGCTCACAGGAGGCATTGTGACATATGACTGAACCAAGAGATTTTACTCTCCTTTCCTGAATTTGTGCTGCCCACAGGGGACATTGTGATTTATCATTCGGCTCTTACCTATCTGGTGTGACAGCTCTCTTTGGGTTCTGCATTCAGCAGGTATTGCAATATAGCTGGTATCCACACTTAGGTAATTTGACTCTCCTCTACTCCTTGGGCTCTTGCCAATGGGGAATTGGAAAGATTCATGTATTGCTGGGCCCAGCAATTAGGTAATGTGACTCCCATCTCCTACTTGAACCTGCATCCATTTTGTATTTTGGATTGTGTATTTTGGATATTGTTATACATCACTGAATATGACACCTAGAAGATGGCAGCTATCTGCCAGTGCCTTGCTCGCAGAGACCTTTGTGAGATATTTCTGCATCCCCCACCCAGGAGATGTGTCTATTCTCTTCTTCCTGCATCCTTCCCACAGGAAAATCTGTGACATATCACTGTGCCCAAAAGCCAAGTCATGAGTCTCTTCAACATGGGTTTTACTCACAGAAGATATGGTAATATATTGCTGAGCTCAGCACATAGGTTATTAGACTGCTTATTCTGCTTTGTTTTCAAGAGGGAATTTAACATATCCCTGGCTTAACACTTGAGTGGTATGATTGTCCTGCCTGGTCACTTCCTTCAGGGAAGATTATGACATATACCTGGCCTAACACTGAGGTGATGTGGCTCTTCTGCTTACTCCCTACTGACAAGTAAGATTGTGACACAGACCTTGGCCAGCTCAAAGTGTGATGATGGCCCTCATAGCTAAAGTCAGGCAATAGGAGAGATACACTCTCTCATATCTAAGTTTGGGAAAACCTGTAATATCCAGAGTCTCCTCTTTGTAAAAATGCAATGGAGGATTACCGTTCTCTTGTACATTTTATTATAAAGTTCTAGGGTGGTACAGAGAGTTTTATAAAGAGAGAAAACACAGGTGAAATTTTCTTATATGCACACCACATCAACCTTTCATACTGTCATTCTCTCCCATGAATAGAGCTCATTGATGACACCCTGGATTTCATGTGTGAATGCAGTCCACAGTTGGAATTTTGTCTGTTATATGTGAAAGTCGGGATCTTGATTCATTACTAAACTTAGCTCACAGGAACTCTCATATCCAAACCTAGCCATTGGAGAGATGTTGACTCTCATACTTAGGTTTATTGCCACAGATGTAATCATAGGTCCGTACATACACATTCTCATGAATAACACTCTTATGTGGTACAGAGAGTGTTCTAACAGAATCCAGCACACTGTTGAGATTGTGACACTCTTATTTTCACCCAGCTAAACATAAAGACTGTCATAATTCTGGACAAATATAACACACTGTTGTTCTGAATCTCATACTCAAAGGCAATTGAAACCTGGAAAAAATGAATCTTATATGTGGATCTGGTCTGCAGGTAGGTTGGTGACTCTCAGACTAAGATTTAACCCACCTATCAGTCCATGACTCCACCAAGGGGACACAATTTATAGGAGAGATTGAAGCTGTCATTCACAGATGCAGTTCACCTTTGAGACTGTGAATTATGCACTTAGACTCAACATACAGGAGGTGTTGATTTTCATACATAAAACTGAAACTTTTGAAAGATAATTAATCTTATTCCTGGGACTTTCTGTAGATGTTGTTGTGACATATGTCTGTACAACACGTTAGTTATTGAATATCCTTCCTGTTACCAGCACAGTGGTGACATTGTGAAATATTGCTGGCCCCTACAAACAATTTATGTGACTCTCCTGCCTGTGGTGTGTCTGGATAGTCCATTGTGAAATCTTACTGGGTCCAACACCCAGATGATATAACTCTCATTCCTAAGCCCTACACACTAAGAGCATTGTGACTATCTCTTACTCAGCACACAGGTTATCTGACTTTCTTTTTCTGACTGGTTGCTGCTCACAGTGGGAATTTTGACGTATTACTGCACCCAGAATCTTCCTGAAGTTACTCTTTTCTTCGTATCTTATTCCCTCAGAAAAGATTGTGACATATTATTAGGCCAAGGTGGTGTTACAATTTTGCCTTTGTCATGCCTGCAGGAGGCATTGTGACAAATAGCTGGGCCTGGGAAAAAGATGAGATGAGTCTCCTGCCTGGAATCTTTTTAAAGAAACAATTGTGACATACCACTGAACATATCTACTATTTGAAGTGATTCTTGCTTTTTACCTGGACTTTGTCCATAGGAGAGATTGTGCCATAGCTCTGGGCCCAGCACCAAGGTAATGTTACTATCCTTTCCTGGCTGAGCTATGTCAGATGAGACAACGACCTATCATTGACATCAACACAGGGTCGATAATGATTCTTCTGCCTGATTCCTGATCAAAGGGGGCATTGCAGCACCATTATAGGCTTATCACTATTTGATGAAACTTATGTGTCTTATGTAGACTATGTCCACAAGAAAGATTGTGATAAGTAGCTGGTCTAAGCAACAAGATGATGTGACTTTTCTCTCCTGCGTAGGCTCTGTATTTACTGTGTATTGTGCTACATAAAAGTAGTCAACACCAAGGTGATGTAAATATCTTACATGGGACCACCACATAGGTGTATTATAACACAATTATTTTTTCATTTATTACCTAGGTGATATTGAGAGAAGTTAGCTAACTTGCCTTATGTAGACAGCAAGGGAAGGGTTCCCAGAGAGCCCCTGACCCACAAGTCAGTGCCTTATCCCCATAAACATAGAAAGAAGCCTGAAGAAAAAATCAAGCTGCAGGTATGGATAAGGAAATGATAACAGGGGTTGTGCCTGAAGAGAGACCCACAGATGCACAGATAAGAGAGCCTGTGGCCCATTTGGACAAAAACTTGCACAAACCTCCAGCTTACTTAGACACAAACACAGCCTGACATAGCAGTGCCTTTGTTCCTTCTTCATTTGTTCACTGGTCACAAACACAGTGGACTCTGGTGTGTTCTGGTGGGAAGCTTACTTGTTTACTTTCCTTTTTGGATTGTAAGCCCAACCTCTATAAATCATTTCAGTCTCTGATTGATCCTAAGCCAAGATCCTTAACCAAATTTTCACTTCAACCTCTAATTGGTCCTAAGTCAAGATGCTGAGTCAAGCTGAAACATACATTTTTTAAGACAGCATGTAGACTAAGCACATTCTTTTCTGTCCACAACCCCTAAAACCCCAGGATCCCAGCCTCATAGTGGGCAACCCATTTGGAGCTTCTTCTCCACTGGCAGAGAATTTTCTTATTTTGCTTATTAAACTTACACTCCAACATCACCCTACGTCCTCACTCCTTAATCTTCTTGGATATAGAACATATAGAACAAGGGATACTATCTCAGACACTGAGGCTGCTATGTCATAGTGTATTATGGAGACTACAGCATTATGACTCTTATCATCTCCCCAAGCCATGCCAAAAGAAGGATTGTGAAATATCAGTCGACAAAGCATCTCGATGATGTGACTTTTTTTTTCTGATTCCTTGCATATTTTGTATATTTAGACATATTGCTGGGTCCAAAATCTAGAGTTTGAGAGGCTCCTGCCTGGGCTCAGGCCACAGGGGACCTTGTAACATATCTTTGGATCCATCATTTAAAATGTTACTCTTTTTTTTTCCTTTTTTCTTGCTGGTTCCCTGTACACAGGAAGAATTGTGACATATGCCTCATTCCAGCAACCAGATGAAATCTGTCCAGACCTTGCCAATAGAAGGCATTGTAATGTATCATGAGATTTAATATGTAGGTAATGTGATTATTCTTCTTTTGCCTGGCTTTCAGAAGAGGATTGCAAAATATCTTTGGAGAAAAACTCAGGTGATATGTGACTCTCCTGCCTGGTCCCGACCCTTAAGGTGTCATAGGATTGATAAGGAATCACAGAGATTGATGGGGTTGATGAGGAAATTTATTATTTAGGTGCACCTGCCAATCAGATTTACATCAAAGGGACTGAGCCCAGAACAAATAGCTAAGTCCCCTTTAAACATTTCATGAGACGTGGGGCTGTGGGAGATCTCTGCAGGGGGAAACATATTACAGAAGCAAGAAACAAGGAAAATTGTTTAATTAATTGAGACAAGCATTACATCGTTTCTTACTTTTCAAGGAAAAACATGTTTTACAACTTGAGTTTATCTGTCTAGTGACCTTGCAGTTGCACAGCTAGAGAAACAGGATCTTCAATATGACTGGGAAAGGAGGAGAGATAAGGCTCACTAGCCACAGAAAAACAGGTGTTAATTTTTTTTTTTTTTTTTTTTTTTTTTGAGACGGAGTCTGGCTCTGTTGCCCAGGCTGGAGTGCAGTGGCCGGATCTCAGCTCACTGCAAGCCCCGCCTCCCGGGTTCACGCCATTCTCCTGCCTCAGCCTCCCGAGTAGCTGGGAGTACAGGCGCCCGCCACCTCGCCCGGCTAATTTTTTTTGTATTTTTAGTAGAGACGGGGTTTCACTGTGTTAGCCAGGATGGTCTCGATCTCCTGACCTCGTGATCCGCCCGTCTCGGCCTCCCAAAGTGCTGGGATTACAGGCTTGAGCCACCGCGCCCGGCCAGGTGTTAATTTTTAAATTACTCCAGCTATGTTTCTTTCTTAGGGGGAATTTGGTTTTCTTACAGGCAACTGAGTTTCTGCTTATATTTTCTCTAATTTCTTTTAATTCCTTTCCATCCTCCCTTTGGTGCTTTTTATAACAAAGATGTTAATAGAAAGTGTCACTATTTGCTACCTTTTCATGGAGTTGAGCTTTTTCTTCTACCGGCAGCGGCTGATATTCAGCTAATGCCATCAACTCTGCTGTAGTTTTTCAGGTTATTATTGTCTCCACTCCATAGTTGACTGAATACTTTTAATAAACAGGGGTAAAAGGCAAGGGAGGATAAGGCAGATGCCAAGCATAATCAAGGACTCACCAATGAGGGTTTTGAATCCTCCAAAAGTTGAGAACCATCCTTCAAACAAGGAACCCAGGAACCACTGGACCAACTCTGAACTGGAACATGGGACAATTCGTGCATTTTAGCTGTGATTTTTATCAGGAGAACCTGCTCCCAATGATTAACGTAGGTACTTTTCTATTTCCTAGACATCTTGGCTGGTTTGAGAATTAAAGGGAAAGAGTACAAGAGAGAAAAATTTAAAGCTGGGTGTCCAGGGCAGACATCACATACTGGCAAGATCTGTGATGCTCCTGGGGCTATAAAACCAGCAACTTTTTATTAGTGATTTTCAAAAGGGGAGGGAGTGCACGAATAGGGTGTGGGTCACAGAGATCACATACTTCACGAGGTAATAAAATATCACAAAGCAAGTGGGGGCAGGGTGAGATCACAGGATCACAGGATGGGGTGAAACTAAAATTGTTAATGAAGTTTCAGTCACGCATTGTCATTGATAACATCTTATCAGGAGACTGTGTTTGAAAGCAGACAACCTGTCCCACACAAAAATTTATTAGGTGAGGATTTCCTCATCCTTATAACCCTGGGAGGGCTACAGGAGACCGGGGCTTATTTCATCCCTTTGGCTTCAACCATAAAAGACAGACGCCTCCAAGGGGGCCGTTCATAGACCTACATTCACTGCGCATTCTCTTTCTCAGGAATGTTCCTTGCTGAGAAAAAGAATTCAGTGATATTTATCCTATTTGCTTTTGAAAGCAGAGAAATATGGCTCTGTTCCATTCAGCTCACCAACAGCCAGTTCAAGGTTGCCTCCCTTGTTCCCTGAACGTCACAGTTATCCTGTTCTTTTTTCAAGATGCCCAGACTTCATATTGTTCAAACACACATGCTCTACAAACAATTTGTGCAGTTAGCACAATCATTACAGGGTCCTGAGATGACATATATCCTCCTCAGTTTATGAAGAAAATGATGGAATTAAGAGATGAAAGCAAAGACAAGCATAGGAAATCACAAGAGTATTGATTGGGGAAGTGATAAGTGTCCATGAAATCTTCACAATTTATGTTCAGAGACTGCCCTAAAGACAGGCATAGGAAATTATAAAAGCATTAATTTGGGGAATTAATAAATATCAATGAAATCTTCACAATTTATATTCTTCTGTCACAGCTTCAGTCAGTCCATCCATTCAGGGTCCCTGACTTCCTGCAACAGATTTTCATGACAGCTTGGCCATTATCATTGATTTCTAGGCAATAGTTATTTTTTATTTGTGTTGTTTGTATTGCCAATAAATCTAGTGCCATTAATGTTTCGTTGGTTATAATTTCGAGGACTGCCTGCAACCTTATGATGTGGTTGAGCATATAGGTTGGGGTGCAGTAACCTCGTGACACATATTGTGTCCAGGTAGCTGGCCTATAATATTTAATTATTTTTTCAGGAGGCCATACATTATATTTCCAGTTTCCTATGTCCATATCTTTTTTGATATTTGTGTCTATTTTGTGATTATGCTTTCTTTTAGTTTTTCTTTTATTTTTATCATAAACTGGATATTCTAAGCATTCCCTTTGTTTTAAGGAATTAGAAAGAAGGATGGCTTGATTGTTCTTAAAACATGTGTCCTTGTCCATTTAGCTGGCAGTTGCTGATATGCCTATGCTCTACATATTCAATGTAGACCAGAGAGTGCCTTCCAAGCATTTGGAGCCTCTAGCTAATGCCAAGTGTGGCTATGAGTAGAGAATCAAGAAAAAGTGTTTGGATCTGGTAAGCAGGAGTTTTCTGGACATTTCTCTATAGAGTTTTGTTTTTAGTGTCATCATAGTACTGTTGCCCTAGGCAAGTTGTTTCTCATACTGCCTTTGTGAAAGCCTTTCTCTATTGGTTGATGTGGTAGTTTCCAATTAGGGAGGATTTTAACTCTGGCTGAGGCTGTTTGTTCACTGGTGGGGTAAGGCAAAGTCAAATTATCTTTTGGCTTTATTAAATTATTTGCCTCCCATGACCACTGGTCCTCTGTATTAGTTCCTTCACATACACAGCATGAGGAAATTCCTAAGCTGCCAACTATGTTTTCTGCTAGTTGAGAAAATAATTTTTTGGTTGAAATGCTTATAGAATGACTTACAGACCCAGAATTGTGAGGTTGGATACATTTGAGTTCTTCTAGTCTTTTTGAAAATTAGTAACAGAACTCCAATGCCTGATACTTATCTATCAATTCATCATAGTACTGTCTGTCCTGTAGACCAAAAAGGCAGCTCTGGCCTTAAGACAGTAAAATTTAGATTGCAAAATTTTTTTCCCATTCTGTAGGTTGCCTCTTCACTCTGATGGTAGTTTCTTTTGCTTTACAGAAGTTCTTTACTTTATTTATATCCCATTTGCCAATTTTGACTTTTGTTGCCATTGCTTTTGATATTTTATACAAGAAGTCCTTGCCCAGGCCAATGTCCTGAATGGTATTGATTGGGTTTTCTTTTAGGGTTTTTATGGTTTTAGGTCATCTGACAAACAGGTAATATCCAGAAGCTACAAAGAACACAAATAAATTTACAAGAAAAAAAAAACACCCCGATCAAAAATTGGGTGAAGTATATGAACAGACACTTCTCAAAAGAAGATATTTATGCAGCCAACAGACACATGAAAAAATGCTCATCATCACTAGCCATTAGAGAAATGCAAATCAAAACCACAATGAGATACCATCTCACACCAGTTAGAATGGCATTCATTAAAAAGTCAGGAAACAACAGGTGCTGGAGAGGATGTGGAGAAATAGGAACACTTTTACACTATTGGTGGGACTATAAACTAGTTCAACCATTGTGGAAGACAGTGTGGCTGCTGTAAGTACACATGCACACATATGTTTATTACAGCAGTATTCACAATAGCAAAGATTTGGAACCAACACACATGTCAATCAATGACAGACTGGATTAAGAAAATGTGGCACATATACACCATGGAATACTATGCAGCCATAAAAAAGGATGAGTTCATGCCCTTTGTAGAGACATGGATGCAGCTGGAAACCATAATTCTCAGCAAAGTATCACAAGAACAGAAAATCAAACACCACATGTTCTCACTCATAGGTGGGAATTGAGAAATGAGAATATTTGGTCACAGGAAGGGGAACATCACACACCGAGGCCTGTTGTGGGGTGGGGGGAGTGGGGAAGGATAGCATTAGGAGATATACCTAATGTTTATGATGCATGAATGGATGCAGCACACCAACATGGCACATGTATACATAGGTAACAAACCTGCACGTGTGCACATGTACCCTAGAATATCGAGTATATAAAAAAAAAGATAGTAAAATTTAAAGGATTGCCTGTCCTTGTCTTACAATTTGGTTTGACTGACATATTACTTAACAGAGTAGTCTTTCCTGAATATAAGTGTTGGAGCTGTGTTAGGATAGACCATGGAATGTTAAAGTCTGGGCATCCTATTTGTGGTTCTCTGTACAGTTTTTTAGGACTGCTGCTACTAAGTCTCCCTTATGTTAAACTGTTGCAGATGACTTCTGTTTTTTTTTGAATTATAAACATAGGTGGCATGGCAGGCATCAAAGTACAAGGAAATAAGCCCTTCATAGTAGGGAGGTGCTTCTTTCTTTGTGGTTATAAGCTCTCCTTTATTTGTTTCTCTGATTTAATATGAACCTCAAACCAGAATTCATAGGGAAAGAGCTTAAAGTTTGTGATAACAAACACACAACTGATTATTTTCTGGGTCACAGACTGAATAGGTGGTCTGGTTGCATATGCAGATTCTTAACTTGGTTCTTGCACATTCGTAGTAGCTATGCTGCAGTAGAGTTTCAAATATGGTATTCCTTACCTAAGTAGTGTGTACACACTATGGACATCCTTTTATAAATTTTTCCTTTTTTTAGTGTAGGCAGAAATGTTAACAACGTTAGCATATGTAATAGAAATATGCTTACATCACACATGGGCAAGGCAAACTTTCCTCTGGGCATAGACATTTGCAGCATTTGCAGTAATAACATTACAACAGAACAATCAGTTTGACAGAATTATAACTAGTCTTATAAATTGTATCCACATTTACTTATCCGCAGATTGTCCCCTTGCCTTTGGCTGTGCATAGACTAGTCAGCTTCTGGGATGTGACTAGAGTAGAGCTTGCGGGATCCTCAATCTTCAGCTGTGTGTAGATCAACCAGCCTCCAGTGTGGTCAGAGCAGGGCAGTTGTCCTTCTTACCAGTGGTTGGGTTTTGTCATAGAACTATTTGAGTGGGGTGATCTCACTCCTGTTGGCTAATCTACTGGTTGTCATTGAGAGTCACTGTTGTGACTGGATTCTGCTGGCTATGGTGAATCCAAGGTTTGACATCTGCAACTTTAATAGCAATGGGAATAGACATGATCACAATCTGGGGCCTTTTCCAAATGAGTCTGAGGGTGGCTGGATCCCATTTTTAACCTAAACAAAGTGCTTAGGTTTGAAAGGGTGTACTGGGTCTGTTAGATTTATAGGCTTTTTTTAAACACCTAGTCATGAAATTTTGCATGGTCATATTTAAAGCCTGCATTTGCTTTCTTAAAGTTTGTTGTCCTAGTTTACAGAGATTACCTTTAATTTGACTGATGATGGGGAGCGGCTGGCTGAATAAAATCTTATAGGGTGAATACCCACTTTGTTTGGTGGGGGTGCACCTGACTTGGAGGAGGATTGTGGGCAAGACCTGATTGTAGGGAGACCCCCTGAAACTATTGCTATGGAATAAAAGATGAAATGCTGATGATTATTGTAAATAAAAAATTGTGTGCAGGATTGCATAAAGACAATGCCAGATTGGACTGCCAGAATGAGCCAACAGTGCATGATGCGCTTCCCCCTGCAGATAGCCCATGAATGGATGTGCAGTCAGGGAGGTTTCACATCACCAAGATTCATATCCCAGAAAAGCAGATGTTCATAGCTCTGGAAATGGAATGCCACCCTTATGGAGAGCCTATAAATGGACGCATGGGTGGCACCTGTCCATATGGATAAGATATGGCTATAAATGCTCTCATCTTGCCATGGCTATTCTAGGCCTCTTTAGGGTAAAGGTGTCCTCCTTTATGAGAATTTCTGGTCTAACCGGTTGTCTAGCTTCATGTCCTGTTACTATAGATTGTTTGTAACAAGCTTTTGCTGCAACTGTCACTGCTGATTAATATGTTGCTAATCATAGGTTATGGAAAGACTGTGTTTCTGTTTTAAGGCTCTGTTAGAAATTACTGATGCACATACTATATTGTAAATTCTTACCTCTGTGTACTGTACTTCTGCATACAGATGTTATGTTAAAGAATTACTTCATCCTCATATGAAGTAATTAAATGTCAGATCATAATGAAACAACCCTAAATCCCTCACTAACCTACCCCCACCCTCACTAAACTTAATAATAAATGCTGATATACCCAGTGCATTGGCAGCATCGCGGGACCAGAAAGCTGTGACCACCCTGGGCCCAGCTTTCACTATCTTGTGTGTGTCTATTATTTCTCAACCTGCCAATCCACCTGGGAACAAAGACAGAGCCCTGTTGCATTGCAGGCTGCTGGCCAGATCCCACACACAATGCCTGATACTACCATTGATGAGCTTTTTGACAAAATTTCTTCAGCAGCTGTTTGAGCATTCGGTTTATGCTCTTCACTTTACCCGAGCTCTGGGGTCTGTAGGCTGTATGTAATTTCCACTTTATTTTTAATAGTCAAGTTAATGTCAGAAATATTTCAGCCACAAATGTTAGTCCATTGTCTCATCTTAGAGTTAGAGGCAGTCCAAATGTAGGAATAAAGTCTCCTAACAAGACCTTTGTCACATCTAGTGCCTTCTCTGAACAGATGGAGAAGGCCTCAACTTACCTTGAAAAAGTGTAAATGAACACTAACATGGATTTATAGCCCCCTTCTCAAGGCAATTCAGTGAAGCCCATAAACAGTTTTTTATAGGGCATGGCTCCTGTTTCCTGAACTCCCAGGTCTCAAGTAGGTCCTTGTCATGGATTGTTTTGAGTGCAAGTTAAACACTGTTTGTTTACAAACAGCTTGAGTAAGAGCAGTGAGCCATGGCACATAGAAATGATGCCTTAATAATGCCTTTATTGTTGTTGTTGTTTTTTTTTTCCATGTGAGATCCTTGGTGGAACTGTTTTACAAATCTGGAGACCACCATTTCAGGTACGGCTAACCTCCTATTGGAGAATTTTACCATCCTTCTTCAATGTAGTTCTTATTTTTCTGGGCAAACCAAGTCCTTTCATTTGGAGAGTAGCTTTGGATCTTCAGGGGGAATCCTCTTTAGAAGGTGGAATTGTCACTGGAGCCTGATTTGCCTCTTTGACGATCTTTCTATATTTTTTTAGCTTCTAGTGTTTTTGCTTTTTGGTGTCCCTTGCAGTAAGTAACTGACATCTGTTTTGAGACCTGTACAGCCTCTAAGAGGTGTAGTTTCTTCCTTGAACTTTGTTTCTTTACTTCCAGACATTAAATATATTTTTTTCTTTGTAAATAGCCTCATGAAGATGCAAAGTGGCAAAAGCATATTTGGAATCTGTGTAAATATTTGTCTCATGGTCTTCTTCTAGCCAGAGAGCTCTTGTCAGAGCTGTTGTCTCTGCTTCCCAAACAGAAATTTCTGTAGGCGAAGATTGCACCTTTACTACTGAGTCCGAAGTTACCATTGCATACCTAGCTTGGCAGACTCCCTTTAGTATGAAACTGCTTCTATCAGTAAAATATTCAATGCATGGGTCCCCGAGGGGCCCATCTGTTAAATGTCTCCAGCTTGAGAACACTTTATCTACCACATCCAAACAACAATGAAGGGGCCTCCTGACACTGACTTGATGAGAAACAAGGTAGCCAGGTTTAGGGTATTCACAGACACTAAAATCAGTTTATTAGCTTCTTGTGGCAGTAGAGCAGTGGCAGCTAGTGCTTAAAATAATAAGGCTATCCAAGTATATGGAATCTAATTGTCTGGATAAGTATGTTACTGGGTAATACCATGTCTCTATGGGTTAAGTTAGAATCTCCTAAAGCTGGGGCCCAAGTCAAGGCTTCTTTGATTTCTTTAAAAGTCTTCTCCTGGTTGGCCTCCTAGAGGAGGGGTTCCTTTTTTCCCTCCTCTTTGTGGCTTCATATAATGGCTTAGCCATGAGCAAGAAATTTGGGATCTAAATGTGGAAGAAACTTGCTGCCCTTAGGAACTCTCTTGATGCAAAGAGGTTGGAATAGGAAGTGCATAAACAGACTGCTTTTGTTCACTATTAAACCATCTTTCTTTCTGGCTTATATAAAAGTCTAAATACTGGACACTTTTAGAGTAGATTTGAGCTTTTTCTCCTGACATTTTATATCCTGCATTTCACAACAGGTGCAGGGGTCTTGGGTTTCTCCGGAGTGTAGAAACCCTTGGCCGGTGTTTTTTTTACACATCAGGGCCCTGACAATTCTTATTCTTTTGACTTTTATCCTTCCAGTGTCCTTTCCTTTTGCACCGTGCTGATTAATTTTTCTTTAGTCTCAGCTGGCTTTTAAACTCCTGTCCAGACTGGCCATGTTCACGAATGTATTCATGCCTGCATCCATGCCCTCTGATCTCAGTTGATGTACAACTTGGTAGCCACTTTAATAAGCTGAGTAGCATTCATGCCTATGGAGCTTCCAACTTCTGCAATTTATGCCCGATATCTCCATGGGCCTGCCTTACAAATGCCGTATTCACCATTCATTGATTTTTCAGTAGTGTCAGGGTTAAATGGAGTGTAAAACTAAAATGCCTAACAAAGTCTTTTATAAAACTGGTTGGTGCTTTTATCTGCACCCTGGATCACCTGAGATTTTTTATATTGGTTGCCTTTTTCTTTCACTATCCTTTGTCCTTTCCAGAAGTATTTCTTTGCACCTTTGTAGGTGCTGAAGCTGAACTGCATCATCTGGGTCCTGGTAGGGGTCCTTTTGTCCTCTTAAGAGGCATAAGCATAAGTTGGTCATGACCAGGCCTAACATGGCCTGCCTGACCTTTTGAGCCTTTCACTTTAACTTCCTGGTGCTCTGATTTCTCCTTCTCAGGTGAGACTGAGAGTGTGTATCCTTTTGAACTTAACATCTTAGGGGCAGTTAGCCTTGGTAAAGAGGAGTAGATTGGAATGTAGGGAAGAAGGGTCTCTATTCCCTCCTGTGGTTCTTGCAAAACTCTTCTTTTTCTGCCTTTTCTAAGACTTTTATTTTATCTGTATAGCTTCTAGGGCAGCTGATTTTTAATTTCACTTTGGCTTGGTAGTGCTACAAGCCTCTGTGACTTTCTCTTTAACTCTGTAGCTGTCAGTGCAGCTGATATCTCTCTAGCAAGAGAGAGCTGTGAGCATTCTAAAACAAACTGCTATACAAGGATGCATTCATTTAGCTATGAGTCAATATAAAGACTAGGTCTGAATTCCCTGGCTGTCCTCTGACCTTAGTCACCACCTTAAAACACACAACCAATTTCTCAATAGTGCCTTTGGCCAACCATCTGAAACTAAAAGAGGTCTATTCTAATTCAAAATGTGTCCTTAATTTTTGAGCATCCAGTTTCATTCTATAACTACCTCTAAATCCTTTTTAAAAATTCTTTATCATGCACTCCAAGGGAGTTAGTTTCAATGTTTTCTCTCCTATTTCTTCCCTTGTGGTGCACTTTCACTCTCAGTTTTACTCTCAGGTCCATGAGACCAGATCCTATCATGGCAGTTTCAGATGCTCCTTAGCCAGGAACGTGCCTTCCTCTGTCACAGACTGCTGTGGCTGCAAAGCTGGTCCTATCAGCTGTATGCAATATCCTAGGTCTGATTTCCCCCATACTCGCCTTGGAGCACACAGCCCATGCTAAGGGACCTGTGCCTCCCCATGTCACTCCCTGCATTGTTCTCTCTGGAGACCATCTCTTTCACACACTTTCACATTCCTCTCCTGCTCCAGGATTCCTCGTTGAATGAAACAATCCTCTCTAGTGCCCTGGGTGAGAGTAGTTAGTATCCCATATTTACACACATACACCTCACCACAGTTGTTGAAGTGCTGGTATCATCCTGCAGTCCCATCCTTTGTTTCATTGCACTGACAGGCAGGCCACAGAGAGACAAATGACGTTGAGGAGGATATTTATTATTTAGGTACACTGAGTCAGTAGGATTAATATCTGAAGGACTGAGCCCTGAACAAAGAGTTAAGTTACCTTTTAAGCATTTTATGGGTCTAGGGGGAGGGGGAGATCTGTGTAGGGGGAAGCATATTACAAAAGCAAGAAACAAGGAGTTATTTTATTAATTGAGACATGCATCACATCATTTCTTACTTTTCAAGAAAAAACATGTTTTATGTCTTAAGTTTATCTGTCTAATGACCTTGCAGCTGTACAGCCAGAGAAACTGGACCTTCAGTATGCCTGGGAAATGAGAGATAAGGCTCACTAACCACAGAATATCAGGCAATTAATTTTTTTAAAATTTATTTATTATTATTATACTTTAAGTTCTAGGGTACATGTGCATAACGTGCAGGTTTGTTACATATGTATACTTGTGCCATGTTGGTGTGCTGCACCCATCAACTCGTCAGCACCCATCAACTCGTCATTTACATCAGGTACAACTCCCAATGCAATCCCTCTCCCCTCCCCCCTCCCCCCTCCCCATGATAGGCCCCGGTGTGTGATGTTCCCCTTCCCGAGTCCAAGTGATCTCATTGTTCAGTTCCCACCTATGAGTGAGAACATTTTTAAATGACTCCAGCTCTTTTTCTTTCTTAGGAGGAATTTGATTTCTTACATACGACTGAGTTTCTGTTTACACAGTCTTTAATTTTTTTTAATTCCTGTTCCAAGTGAAGATTTTTACATATCTATGGTTTGACTCTCCTGCCAGAACTGAGTTCACTGATGAGATTGTGACCTATTGCTGAATACATCACCATGTGATGTGACTCTATCTTAAGTTTTGACTCAATGTACAGGGAGCGCTTGCCATATTGCTGGGCCTTGCACCTGGGAGTGTCTCTTATCCTTTGTTGGTGTTGTGAAGCTTTGCTGAGCTATATAACCAGATTTTCTAACCCTTCTGCTTGTGTTTTACCCACATGGACAATTGTTACATAACACTAGAGTTATGTAACTCTCCTGCCTGAGCCCTAACTACTGGAAGCATTGTAAGATATCTCTGGACTCATCACTTAGGTGATATGACTCTTTTGCTGCCTGACACCTGCTCACAAAAGGTATTGTGACCTATCTCTGTGCCCACCAATTAACAGATGTGACTCTTGACTTATTTATAGATTTTGCCTGCAGGAAAGATTGTGACATACTGCTAGTCCCAACACTAAGGTGATGTTACACATTTGCATTGTCCTTTTCATCAGAAGGCTTTGTGATATATGTATGAAGCCAGAACAAATGTGATATGAGTCTCCTCTCTCTCTTCTGCAGAGGTCATTGTGACATATCTGTATGTCCAGCAACTATGTGGTGTGTCTCTCTTAACTGGGTTTTCCCTATAGAATAAAACTCTAGACCCAAGACCTAAGTCGCTCTCCTGTCCTGCTTGAACTGTGTCCCTAGAAAAAAGAGTTACTTATCACTTGACTGAACACACAGGTGATGTAATTCTTTTACAGTGTCCCTGCCCACAGGTGGCATTGAATCATGTATATGATCTCATCAACTATTTCATGTGACACTTCTCTCCTACTGGGGCTTCCCTATAAAGAAGATTGTGACAGAACTTTTTACCCAGGAACTAGGTAATATGACTCTTCTTCTAACAAAAAAAAAACGCCCATAAAAATGCCCAAGAAAAGACAGTGACTTGTCACTGGTTCCAGCACCCAGGAGATGTGATTATTCTGCCTGTTTCTTGCTAAAAATGGGCATTGGGATATATATCTAGGTCCATCAACTATTTTATCTGATTTTGTTCTCTAACCTGGGTTTTGCCCATAAAAGTATTATAAAATAAAATTTCCATATCTAAAGCTGAGGTCTGTCAAACTTTAGTAAGGTATCTAGGCCTACTCTTTTCAGAAGGGACCAGAACCAGGCAAAGAGAGGATTAAGCCTATTTTTCTCCTTTTCCCTTCCCCCAACCTTCAAAGAGCTAAGAAAATGTTGGGGCATTACACATATTTGCAGATTCTGGGTATAGTAAAATAGCTCACCTTTTATATTGCCTTATAAAGGAAACTCCAGCAGCTAAAACTCACTCTTTTTCAGCTCTACCGGGTCATTTACATTTCTTGTATTCCTCAGAAAGGAACATAAATTATATTCCTTAGAAAGGAATGTAAATGACCCAATAAAGCTGAAAATCACAGCATGGGAACTTCATGAAGCATACCCAAGTATCAAGAGCTCAACTGATCTAGCAAAAGAGAGAAGGCAAGCAGACCAGATTAGAGAAAAAGGAATAAGAGAGAACAAATATAAGCTCAGAGAAATATAAGAGTATTTTAAATAGTCGTAACCTATGAATAATTGAAGTACCCGAAAGAGAGAGGGAGAATGGAACAAAGTTAGAAAACACACTTCAAGCTATTATTCAGGAGAACTTTCCAAATCTAGCAAGTCAGGCTAACATTCACATTCAGGAAATACAGAGAACACCACTAAGATATTCTATGAGAAGATCAAACCCCAAACACAAAATCATCAGATTCTCCAAGAAAGAAATGAAAGAAACAACAACAACAACAACAACAACAATGTATTAAGGGAAGTCAAAGAGAAAAAAAAAAAAAGGTCATCTACAAAGGGAAGGCCATTAGAATAACAGTGAATCTCTCTGCAGAAACCTTACAAGTTAGAAGGGAATGGGAGCAAATAATCATCATTCATAAAGAAAAGAATTATTAATCCAGATTTTCATATCTGGCCAAACTAAGCTTCCTAATTGAAGGAGAAATAAAATCTTGTTCAGACAAGCAAATGCTGAGGAATTTAATTAGATCTCCCTTGCAAGAGATCCTGAAAGGATATGTGTATGCTAACTGTATAGCACTAACTATAAAAAAAGAAAAAGCAGTACCACCCACTGGAAAAACAAACAAACATAGAAACACTAAAGACACTATAAATAAGCTGAATGACTAGTGTGTAAAACACAAAGATAATATGATGAAAGGTTTCAAATTCAAATATAACAATATTAGCATTCAATATAAATAACCTAAATGGCCCAATAACAAGACACAGACTGGCAAATTGGATAAAGAGTCAAGACCCATCTGTGCACTGTATTCAGGAGACCCATCTCACTTGAAAAAACACACAAAAACAGAAAATAAAGAGATGCAGGAAAATTTACCAAGCATATGAAAAGCAAGAAAAAGCAGGGGTTGCAATCCTACTCTCCAATAAACAAACTTTAAATCAAGATATAAAAAGACAAAGAAGGACATAACATAATGTTAAAGGGATCAGTGCAACAAGAAGAGCTAACTATTCAAAATATAGATGCTCCCAACACAGGACCACCAAGATTCATAAAACAAGTTCTTAGAGACCTTCCAAGAGAGAGTCACAAAATAATAGTGGGAGGCTTTAACATTGTACTGTCAATATTACACACATCAATGAAATGAAAATTAACATGGATATTCAGTACTTGAACTCAATTCTAGATTAAACGGACCTACAAAACTCTTCACCTCAAACCAAATGACTACACATTCTTCTCAGTGACACATGACACTTATTTTAAAATTGACTACATAATTGGAAGTAAAACACTTCTAAGCAAATGCGAAAGAACTGAAAACATAGAATTCTTTGAGATCTTAAAGCAATCAATTTAGAACTCAGGATTAAGAAGTTCAGCCAGAATCACAAAAGTGTTTAACAACCTGCTCTCTCATGCCTCCTGGGTAAATAATAAAATTAAAACAGATATAAAAATGTTCTCTTGAATCCATGAGAATAAAGACAACTTACTAGAATCTCTGGGAAGCAACTAAAGAATGTTAAGAGGAAAATGTATGACACTAAATGGCCACATCCTAAAGTTAGAAAGCTTTCAAATCAATACCCTACCGTAACAATTAAAAGACTAGAGAAGCTAGAGAAAACTAATCCAAAAGCTAGCAGAAGAAAAAATATAACTATAATCATAGCAGAACTGACAGAGGTACACAAAAATACTTCAAAATCCAGGATCTGTTTTTATTTTTTAAAATAACATAATAGATACACTGCTATATAGACTAATAAACAAGAGATAAGAATCAAATAGACATAATAAAAAATGACAAAGGGGATATTGCCACTGACCCAACATAAATACAAACTATCATTAAGAATACTATAAACAATGCTATGCAAATAAGCTGGAAAATCTAGAATAAATGATAAATTTCTGGACACATAGATTCTCCCATTGCTAAACCAAGAACAAGTCAAATCCCTGAATAGACCAGTAACAGGTTCTAAAATTGAGGCAGTAATTAATAGCCTACCCGTCCCATAAAAAAGCCCAGGACCAAATGAATTTACAATCAAATTATATTGGATGTACAAGGAGGAGCTGGTACCATTCCTTCTGTCACTATTCCAAACCAAGGAAAAGGAGGCATTTCTCCCTAACTCATTTTGTGAGGCCAGCATCACCTTCATACCAAAATCTGGTAGACACAACTAAAATGGAAAACTTTACACCAGTATTTCTGATGAATATAGATGTGAAAATACTCAGTAAAACATTGGCAAAATATATACAGCAACACATCAAAAACATATCCTCGATGATCATCTCAGCTTCAGTCCTGGGATATAAGGCTGGTTCAACATATTCAAATCAATAAATGCAATCCATCATGTAAACAGAACCAGTGGCAAAAACCACATGATTATTTCAATAGATTGAGAAAAGAGCTTTGATAGAATTCAAAATTCCTTCATGTTAAATACTCTCAGTGAACTAGGTATTGATGGAACATATCTCAAAATAAAAAGAGCTATTAATGGAAATCAATCCCATAGCTTATATCATACTGAATGGGCACAGCTGGAAGCATTCCCTTTGAAAACCAGGGTAAGACAAAGATGCCCTTTCTCACTATTCCTATTCAACATAATATTAGAAGTTCTTGTCAGGGCAATCAGGCAAGAGAAATAAATCAATGTTATTCAAATAGGAAAAGAGGAAGTCAAAATGTCTCAGTTTGCAGACAACATTATTTTATATTTAGAAAACCCCATTTTCTTAGCCAAAAAACTCCTTAAGTTGATAAGCAAATTTTGCACTCTCAGGATACAAAATCAAGCTGCAAAAATCTCAAACATGTCTATACAACCAAAATAGACAAGCAGAGAGCCAAATCGAGAATGAACTTCCATTCACAATTACTACAATGAGAATAAAATACCTAGGAATACAGGTATCAAGGGACGTGAAGGATACTTCCAAAGAGAACTACAAAACATTGCTGCTAAAGAAAATAAGAGAGGACACAAACAAATGGAAAATCATTTTATTCTCATGAATAGGAAGAGTTTATACCACAAAAATGGATATACTTCACAAAGTAATTTGTAGATTCAATGCTATTCTTATGAAACTGCCATTGACTTTTTTTTACAGAATTAGGAAAAAAAAAAAAAAAAAAAACCTTTAAAATGCGTATGGAACCAAAAAAAAAGACCTTGTATAGCCAAGACAATCCTAAATGAAAAGTAAAGCTGAAGGCATCATGCTACCTGATTTCAAACTATACTAAAAGGCTAAAGTAACCAAAACAACATTGGTGCTGATACCAAAAAGACACCACAAGCAGAACAGACACCACAGAAATAACACCACACGTCTACCACAATCTGATCTTCAACAAAACTGACAAAAGCAATCAAAATGGAAAAAAATTCATATTTAATAAATGGTGCTGGGAAAACTGGTTAGCTATGTGCAGAAAACAGAAACTGGACCATTTCTTCACATCTTATACAAAAATCAACTCAAGGTGAATTAAAAGCTTAAGTGAAAAAACCAAAAACCATAGAAGAAAACCTATGCAATACCGTTCAGGACATAGGCAGAGACTTCATGATGAATATATATATATATATATCTTAGTGAGTAAGACATTAAATAGAACTTAATTACATCATATTTACAGGAATTGTGGTACTAACTTTGTTCTTTGCAGTAGGACTATGTACTGTCACACCCTCTGAGTAAAATACAGAACAAAGTGTCTCATTTGCCATAATCTTTGGCTTAGTTATGATTCTTATAGCAAGAATACTAGTCACACATATGAGATAAACATGAAGATTTTGTTACTATTAAGTTTACTAACATCCACTGCTAGATGTAGCAATGCCTCACATTCTTTGTCCCTTGCAGAATCAGCCATTGCCCGTCTATACAACAAGACTGATTGCTGGGTTTGCTCTGGATGATTTTCTCAGTTTAATAACACCAAAACAGGTGTTTAATCACACGTGATCCTTCCCAAACATACATACAAATGAACACCTGGACCCTTGTATAATATTGGGTAATGGCAATAATATGCAAATGTGTGGATCAACAGAGAATATCTGGATAAGTAACCCCTGTAAGGAGAGTTGTCTCAGATACCAGCTGGAATATCGTGTGTCCTTGATCTTTTAACTATCTATTTGCCAAAATGATTTTTCCTACAAAGCATATAAAGTTCCAAATGGAACTGTGGATTATTATAATAAATAGAAATATCATGCTAAAAGTACTTCCATTAGATGTAGGAATGGTGACCTTATATGGCCTGGACTAACCATAACTGGAGTCCTCATAAACCACAATACAGAACCATTCCTTCAGGGAAGAGGGTTTTACTTTGTTTGTGTCTGCTGTGTATACTTAGGCACCAAAGAGAAAGGTGTGCTATAGCACCAATGGTTTCCAATTTTTTTTTTAATACTATTGACGTGATAGCATCTTGGGGTGACATCCCCAATTTGGGCTCTTTCTTAAGAGTGCATTTTCTCTTACATACCAAAGCAGGAGATTGTTGTCTCTAAACCATCATACGGAGATTTAACAAAGAGAGAGAGAATTGCAGAGGAGATTCACATGAAAATACTATGTTAGAAAAACAAGGACTAGGGTATGCAGTAGACAGAGGCCTATTTTGATTTGTTGATATTCGCCTTTTTGAAATGTCATTGCTTAGTAGTTCTTTTTTTTTTTATTTGTAATTTTTTATTTATTTGCTTTTAAGTTCTGGGTTACATCTAAAGAACATGCAGGTTTGTGACAAGGGTATACATGTGCCTAAGTGGTTTTCTACACCTATGAATTCAATATCTAGGTTTTAACCTCCACATTCATTAGGTATTTATTCTAATGTTCTCCCTCACTTTGCACCTCACCCCTGGATAGGCCCCAGTGTGTAATGTTACCCTTCCTGTATCCGTGTGTTCTCATTGGTTAAGTCCCACTTTTGAGTGAGAGCAAGCAGTGTTTGTTTTTCTGTTTCTGTTTTAGTTTGCTGAAAATGGTTGTTTCCAGCTTCATCTATATCCCTGCAAAGAATATGAAGTCATTCTTTTTTATGACTGCATAGTATTCCACAATGTATATGTGCCATATTTTTTACCCAGTCTATTGTAGATGGGCATTTCGGTTCGTTCCAAGTCTTTGTATTGTAAACAGTGCAGCAATAAACATACATGTGCATGTATCTTAATAGTAGAATGGTTTATAATTCTTTTGTTATATACCCAGTAATGAGATTGCTGGATCAAATTGTATTTCTAGTTGTAGATCCTTTAGGAATCACCACTCTTCCTTCTGCAATGGTTGAACCAATTTATAATCCCACAGTGTATGGGTTTCTATTTTTCCACAGCCTCCCCAGGATCTGTTGTATCCTGACTTTTTAATAATCACCATACTAACTGGAATGAGATGGTATCTCATTGTGGTTTTGATTTGTATTTATCTAATGATCAATTATTAAGAGCTTTTTTCCTTACAGTTGTTAGCTTCATAAATGTCTTCTTTTGAGAGGTATCTGTTCATATTCTTTGTTCAATTTTTGGTGGCCTTGTGTGTGTGTGTGTCTTTTTTCTTGAAAATTTATTTAAGTTCCTTGTAGATTCTCCCTATTAGGTGCTTTTAAGGTGGTTAGATTGCAAAAATTTTCTCCCAATCTGTAGGTTGCCTGTTCACTCTGATGATAGTTTCTTTTGCTGTGCAGAAGCTCTTTAGTATGTTTAGATTCCATTTGTCAATGTTGATTTTTGTTGTTATTGCTCTTGGTGTTTTAGTCATAAATTCAGGGGTCTCTCCTGCATACCGTGACACAACGATGGATGAATAAAGTATACTGACACACAAATACTCTGCTTTGTCTGTCTATCTGAGCATCTGGGCCACTTAGTCACAGACACAGCCTTGATTAATCAGTGATACTTGCATTTATTCAGTAAAGTTTAATTGACAAAGGTCAGGAGTAAACAATACTAGAAGGTAATTGATGTTGCAAACTTCCTGAGTAGAAAGCAATTAAGAACCCACAGTAGACCAAATGTCAGTATTAGGACCAATTGAGGAAACAAACTAGTTAGGTAAACTACTCTACCTTCCTTTGTACCCACGTTAAGCTATTTACTCTAGCTAGTTGTGTCTAGGTAAAGATTAGGTTTTCTTCAGCCATGAACGTATCCTGAGACTTTTGTAAAAACCTTCAGACCTTCAATGGTTTGTGGCTTATAATTTTCCCCACCATCCTGATTGAGCAACCCCAGTTCCCCTTTTATGTTTTCTGCATCAGATCTTTTGGATTGGAAAATGCAGGTAAGTGCAGCAACTAATCTGTTAGGTGTGGCGGTCAGTGCTCTTTTTCCAGCTTTGCATCCTAGAATTAGCAAATAACATAAAACAATCATAAGTACAATTATCCACATTTCTTTTCCAGTCAAAGAGTGACCCCCAGTGGTGGGGGTTCTAATCAGGAGAAATGCTCTTGCACACCCTTCCATATGGCTGTTTGCTGGATGTATAGCTCTATGGTGTGATGAAATTCTAAAATGTATATATTGGTTTATGTCTGCTATTAAATTGTCATAAAAATTTCCTCAGAGGTGTTGTTTTACCCCATATCAACTATGTATTGACAGATTCCATGCTAGAGAAGTGACACAGATATGTTTATGTTCCCAGTCACAGTTTAATTACTTTTGGAATTCCAGTGCATGTTGTCATTCACCTACATATTCTAAAGCAGCCTTGAGGGCTTGCAGACATGTGATTTTTTTGATCTATACCTTATTAGACATATTTTTGGCCACATTATCTACAAAGACAGGTCTTTGTTCTGACTCAGTAATAGATGCAACAGCAACACTAGCAGTTGACAGGATGAGTGTGACTGAGACTATAACAGCTATAAATGTAACTATGAATCTTTTGTGTCTGACCTGGGACAGACAACGTTCAAAGATGGCAAGGGCAGAGTAACCTTGCCATTCACATGTGAGATTGACTGGTAGAAATACCTCAGATTGTCTCCTTAATAACATGACATTTGTAATTTTTAAATTAGATATATTGTGATTAGTGATACATGAGGGAAATCAAGGCTGTCCCTGCACCTGGGTCACCCATGGAATTTTGTGATGTAATGGAAATGTTAGTTTCCATAAAAAAAAAATATGGATTGATAATGCAAATCAGGCAATGATCAGTGTAATTATGGATAAAGGTTATAGTATAGTTGCAACTGGAATTATAACATGTCTCATGAGAGGTGTTAAGAAAGTTGCTAGGCTGTCCCAGGAGTCATAAGTTGCCTTGGGGTGGCATGGACTTTACTTGGGGTCTGGGGTATCCCATCCCCACATAGGCCCAAATCATAGGGGAATGAGGTGTGGCTATGAAACTGTGAATCATGCTATGATGGATGAAGGCATTAGTAAGGCTGTCCTGAAACCAGCTGTGGGGGTTCCAGTCTGAGATGTTATAATTTTGTGATAGATCTCTGAGCAAAAGAGAAGTCCATTACTTTCCCGACATTGTTCTTTAGCACAGGAAAGAGTATTTGGAAAGTGGCATTGATTGCAATGCCCAGTTTGAGGCTACTTACAGCTAAGTGTGTTAAGGCAAAATTTCCTTTGCCATGATGTAGTCATACTTGTTTTTGTGCAGGTACACAGTAAAGGTTAGAGCCTTTATAACTTATAGTCAGTGGTAGAATAGTGGAGTGATATGTAGCGTTATCTGACACCTTAGTCCAATGTGTGCAATTATTGAGGGATCCCACTTGGGGTAAATCTATCCCTCCTAGCCAAGCAGTCACATTATTATAGGCTGGGAAGGGAGTGTCTGCCCAGGTGACAGGGTTAAAGAAAGGCGGGTCTAAAATATAAGCCCAATAGAGTGTAGCAGGTACAGGTTGCGGATAAAGTGAGAGCAGAGAAAGGATTAATACCATACATGAGTTGCTATGTACAAAAGAAAGCATAGCAAGAAACAAATGATCTGGAGTTAATGGTGTCTGTGTCCAGAGCAGGATTCTTTCAGCCTCTTGTGTTGTCCTCTTCAGCATTCCCTAGGTAACATCTGACACTTGTGTCATTCATGGAAGCCACATTGCCTGGGGCTACAAGTATTGCAGGGTTAGTTCCTTCAGCCCTGGTACCAGATTGGGTCCTAGCCATGCTATGGTATGATTTGATGTGTCATGGTGGAATTGAAAAAGAACCTGAGAGGGTGTGGACACAAGCATACCTCTTCTCCATGTTAATAAACTACCTGGACCACAGCATAAATTATTAGGTTCTAGTCCTCTAGGGTTAACACCAGTGGAAGGAGTGGAACATACCTGTGAGTTGGCAATCTGGGTATTGCAGGATAATTTGTTTAGCTAGTCTGTGGGTATGTTGAAATTGCTTAGATAAGTTTCTTCAGTTTGGGTGAAAAAATTGATGTGATTGAATGGCTTGGCAAAGGAGTGATGTCATAACTTCAAGGTCTGCTAAATTATTGTCATAAGCCAAAGGGCCAGGTAGTGAGCTGTGGTCTTGAGTATGTGTAATAAAAATAGGATGTGTATATTGATTTAACAAATGCTAAAGTCAGAGAAAAAGAGCACACAAGAAAGGTTCCCGAGTAGACTTAATTAGGGCTGCTCAAAGTTCTGCAATAAATAGAGTATTGCTCTAATTAAATGAGTGTGCAGACTCATAATATTTATAAACTGAGTGAAAAAAGTTTCCAAGGCTAGTATCAGAGCCCCAATCTCAGTTCTCTGGGTTCTACTAAACCCAGATCAAGTGACTAAATTTTGTATTCTCCACCAGACTGCTGCTTTTCTGTGTTTAGCAGACCCATCAGTAAACAGTGTGAATGCATTAGGTATAGGGGAGTGAACTGTTTTTGTGGACAAAATTACCAGTATATGAGATAAGAAATGAAGGACTCTATCAGCAGGAAGTATGAGCTCTATTTTTTGTATGTAATCAGAGAAGACTATTTGCAGATCTATCAATAAGGGCCATAATGCTTAGAATTGCTTTTTACTTGTAGGAATCCTGATGACATCAGATTATAACCCAGCAACTGATTGCATCATTTGCGGCCTGAATAGATGACTTCAGTAATTAATGGAATATAAGGAGATATTGTTTTGGTGCCAGTATGTGAGCAAAATTCCATTCTAGAAAGTGTAGCTCAGGGGCAATTTGTCCTATTAACCGTGTAGAGGAGTGTTTCATGGGAAAGATAAACAGCTGAACTGAAAATCCTGCATCTATGTAATCTAGTTACCTCTGAGAGATGGTTAGTTCTATTTCTTCAATTTCTCTTTTTGCTACAGTGGTTAAATATCTGGGAGAATCTAGGGCTGAATTGACCTTTAAGATAGAAAACAGGTTTTGTAATTTATCAGTAGAAATCCCCAAAGTGGTGCAGGGCCAATTAATGACTCCAGTAATTTTTGATAATTATTTAAGGTGTGTAAGTTGTTAGTATTTAGTTGTTAGTATTTAATTTAAGCTTTTGAAGTCTTATTGACCCAAGAAGTATCTAAGATATTTCCAAGAAGAAAACATCTGCACTTTCTCAGGCACAATGTTTAAACCTCTTAGCTGTATGTTCTTTGCAACAGGGAAATAAAAATTTAAAATTACTTGCTCCATTTGGGGATGCTAGAATAATACCATCCATAAAATGATTAATCTTAAAATCAGGAAATTCTTGTCTGCTGGGGATCAAACCTTGATTTACATGATAGTGACACCTGGTAGGATTGTTTAGCATTCCTTGAGAAGCACTATTCAATGTAATTGGCAAGCTAGCTTTTCATTATTTATAGCTGGTATTGTAAATGCAAATTTTTTTCTGTCCTTTTCTGCTAGAGAAAGAGTATAAAAGCAATATTTTAAGTCAATAACAATTATAGGCCAATCTTAAGAAATTGTTGTGGGAGAGGGGAAGGCCCTTGATGGGGTCCCATAGGCTGTAAATTATTAATAGAATGTAAGTCATACAAAATCTCAATTTCCCAGACTTTTTGTGAATGACAAAAATGGGTGAATTCCAGGAGCTGTGAGATAATTCCACATAGCCAGCCTTCATTGTTCTTCAGGTAAGGCATGAGTTTTCAGTAATTTCACCCCCTTCAGAAGCCACTGTTCTACCCAAATCAGATCTTGAGAAAGTCATATCAGGGTTAGGGGAGAAATAACAACAGTTGCCCTTGTTATAAAGGGGTCTAAAGTGACCCCTGCATTGGACTAATATGTCCCATCCCACGGATTAGCAGGGATGGGCATGATTGAAGGTTGTAGAACTGTCTTTCTTCCCTCAGATCTCAGCATGTTGTGGGGTGTATGTGTGCTCTGCTTGGCTGTGTATGTTGGTGTGTCCAATAAGACAGTAAAATTCTTATTTCCAATATTTAAGGTAATAATGGGTCTCTGATCAATGATTAATTGAATCTAATATCTCCTGTGGCTCCTATGCTTGCAAATCTTCCCCTTCCCCTTTCTTTTCTGTGGGCACTGGGGACCCAGTATGTTAAAAATCATTAACTGATTTGGATCTAGGGGAAAGAATATGCTGACTTTTACATTCCATCACATCCAATATTTCATCCTGATAATCACTATCAATTATCCCAGTGAGGACATTAATTCTTTTACTAGATAAGTTAGACTGACCTATGACTAATATCACTGTTCCTGGAGGCAGTAGGCCCCAGACCCCGGTCACAATACTTTTAGGGTCTTCCCCCTCTTTTAGCACCATTTCATTGGGGCAGAGTAAGTCCAGTCCTGTGCTCCCAGTGGTAGCTGCTCTAAGAGAGAGAACTGTGGGATTTCCACATGACCAATGGAAGCTGCTGGCATTTCCCCAGTTGGGAGTGAGGTCTGGGGCTAGTCCCTTGTGAAGTTTCCCAACTGCTTTCTTATGGGGTTGCTGTTTTTATCAACTTTAGACCTGTGCTGCTTTGCCCAATACTTCCCCTTCTTACACTGGGGACATATAGAAGGGGATTCGTTCCCTGAGTTACCTTGGTCTCTACTATTGGGCATTCATTCTTCATGTGTCCTAGCTCTCTACATAGAAAACAATTTTGGCTTCTCTCCGTTTTCGCTTTAGGAGGCCTTAATGCAATAGACAATATTTTGGCTTTGTGTGTTTCAGTTCTTACTAGCTGACAAGCTCATATTAGCTCCCTGACTGTGGTTACCATTTCTCTGATTGCCTGCATTGCCTGCTGTCAATCTACATTAGTGTTTCCAAAAGCCAATTGCAGCAATAAGATATCAGCAGGCTGGGCATGACTAATTTGTCTCTTAATTGTCTGGGTTAACCAATTGATAAACTCAACAAACGGCTCCTGAGGCCCTTGTTGAACATTTACAAAAGATACCTGCTAAACTCTGCTTTTGAGAATTCAGTCCCAAGCTCTGAGAACACACAGAGAGACGTAAATATAGACCTGGGGATCAAAATTTTGTTGTTGCACATTGGAATGAGGACCCCGCCTCCCACTGGGACTTATCAACTGTTATATTTTGCCCTGATGCCTGAATATGTTTGGCTTGTTGTTTGCACAACTCATAACATTCTGCTTTCCAGAGGAGGTATTGACTAGACTCCAGAGTTGTTTTGACCATCATTAACCAGTCCCATAGGGTCATATGGAAGTGGTCTGCCAATACCTCAATAATTCCTTTCATAAATGGGATAGTGACTCCATTTTCTTTAATGCTTTTTCTTAGCTCTTTATAAGCATTAAAATAAAATGGTTCATGTACCTGATTGCTGTGTCAGTCTTACATTACTGAGCAGGCTAAGAGCTCCCCTTTGATTGTGGCTAAGACAAGATCCTATAGCTGGAGCACATTTCTTGTTTTTTTCCTACTTATTGGAGGAATGGAGCTCAGGTAAAACTTTCATTTCCTCTTCGTTATTTTGGCCTGGTGATAGGGGAGTTGAGGGAAAAGGCAGTAAAGCAGGTGAGGTTTCCTTCTTCTTCCCCTTTTTAGGCTCCTCTCTGTATAATTGGACTATGCCATCTGTACTAAAGCACATAGTGTAACAATGATGCTGGGACCTATTGCCCTTGTTCATAATGTTGTTTAAGATTTCTCCCTACTTGTTCCAAGAGTTCTACATCTAGCATTCCTTCTTTTGGGAACACTGGATTATGTGAGATAAGAGTCTGCATTAGGTCCCTTAACTGAGCCTGTGAAACTCATGCTCAACTAGCCTTAAGTAACTGTTTCAGTACTTTTATATGCTTTTTCTGTTGACAACTTTCACTGTTGTCCCATGATGAAACCTTAGAGTGATCAATCCCCCCAAAACTTGAAAATCCCAAGTGGGCACAAATGACTTACTGATTACTCACGGACCACACAGTTTCTTTTTTTCTTTCATTTTCAGGGGTCTGTCGTGCTTCCTTTGCAGCATTCCTCACATGGGGGTACCAACTGTGGGGGTCTGTCCTGCAAACCCTGACCTGTTAATGGATGAATAATGTACACTGACATGCTTTGCAAGTCCAGCTGAGCATGTGGGCCACTTAGTGGCAGCTGTGGCCTTGAGCAGTCAGTGAGATTTGTATTTATTCAGTAAAGATTAATTGACAAAGGTCATGAGCAAACAACACTAGTAGGCAATTGACATTGTGAAGTTCCTGAGTAGACAGCAACAAAACACCCATGGTTGATAAAAGTTTAGTCTTAGGATCACATGAGTAAACAAGCTGGTTAGGTAAATTATTCTGCTTTTCTTTTTATCCACTTTAAGCTATTTGCTCAAGGTAAGAGTTAGGTTGCCTTCAGCCATGACTTCATCCTGAGATTTTTTCAAAAATCTTCATGTTTTCCAAGAAGGTATGTGGCTTATAATTTTCCCCATCATCCTGCCTGAACCCACACACAAAGTCTTTTCCCATGCCTATGTCTTGAAATGATATTGCCTAGGTTTTCTTCTAGAGATTTTATGGTTTCAGGTTTTACACTGAAGTCTTCAATCCATTTTGAGTGACTTATTATATAAAGTGAAGGAAGAAGTCCAATTTCAGTTTTCTGAATATGGCTACCCTGTTTTCCCAGTATCATTTATTAAATAGGAAATTCTTTTTCCATTGCTGGTTTTTGTCAGGTTTGTTGAAGATCAGATAGTTTGTAGATGTGTGCTGCTATTTCTAAGGCCTCTGTTCTGTTTCATGGTGCCAGTACCATTCTGCTTTGGTTACTGTATCCTTGTATTGAGTTCAAATGGTGGTAGCATGATGCCTCGAATTTTGTTCTCTTTGCTTAGTATTTTCTTGTCTATATGAGCTGTTTTTTGGTTCTACATGAAATTTAAAGTACTTTTTTATTCAAATTGTCCAAAGAAAGTCTCTAGTAACTTGATGAGAAAGAATTGAATCTATCACTTTGGGCTATTTTCATGATATTTATTCTTCCTATCCATGAACATGATTTTTTAAAATCTGTTTGTGTCCTCTTTTACTTTCCTTGCACAGTGGCTTGCAGTTCTCCTTGATGGGGTCCTTCACTTCCCTTGTAAGTTGTATTCTTAGGTATTTCATTACCCTTGTATCAATTTTTAATGGTAGTTCTTTGATGCTTTGTTTCTCTGTTTATCTATTATAGGTGTTTAGACATGTGTATGATTTTTTAACATTGATTTTGTACCTCAAGATTTGCTCTATTTGCTTATAAGCTTAAAAAGTTTTTCACCTGAGTCGATGGGGTTTTCTAAATATACAATCATGTCATCTGCAAACAATTTGACTTCCTATATTCCTACTTGGATATCCTTTATTTCAGTCTCTTTGCTAATTGTCATGGCCAGAGCTTCCAATGCTATGCTGAATAGGAGTGGTGAAAGAGAGCATCCTTATCTTGTGCTGGTTTTCAAAGGGAAAGCTTCCAGACTTTGTAATTTCAGTATAATGATGGCTATGGGATTGTCATAAATATCTCTCATTATTTTGAGATATGTTTCATCAATACCTGGTTTATTGAGAGTTTTTAGCATGAAGGGGTGTTGAATTTTATCAAATGCTTTCATCTATTGAAATAATCATATGACTTTTGTCATAAGTTGTGTTTATTTGATGGATAACATTTATTGATTTGCATATGTCAAACAAGTCTTGCATCCTAGCAATGAAGTAAACATGATCATTTTGGATAAGCTTTTTGATGTGGTACTGGATCCAGTTTTTCAGCATTTTATTGAGAATTTTTGTATTGATATTTATCATGGATATTGTCCTGATCTGCCAGGTTTTGGTATAAGGATGATGCTGACCTCATAAAATGAGATATGGAGGAGTCCCTTTGTTTTCCATTGTTTTGAACGGTTTCAGAAGGAATGGTACCAGCTTCACATTGTACCTCTGCTAGAATTCAGCTGTGAATCCTCCTGGTCCTGGATTTTTGTTTTTGTTGTTGTTATTCAGTAGGCTATTAATTACTACCTCAATTACAGAACCTGTTATTGATCTATTCAGAGATTTGACTTCTTCCTGAATTAGTCTTGGCAGACTGTATATGTCTAAGAATTTATTCACGTCTTCTAAATTTTCTAGTTTATTTGAATGCAAGTCTTTACAGTATTTGCTGATGGTAGTTTGTATTTCTGTTGGGTCAGTGCTAATATCTCCCTTTTTCATTTTTATTGTGTCTATTTGATTTTTCACTGTTTTATTTCTTCTTATTCTAGCTAGTGGTCTATATATTTTGCTAGTCTTCTCAAAAAAAAAAATCCTGGATTTATTTTTTTTCAAGTTTCTGTGAGTGTGTGTGGATGTGTGTCTGCTTCAGTTCTCTCTAATACTAGTGATTTCTGGTCTTCTCCTAGGTTTTGAATTTCTTTTGCTTCTCTAGTTCTTTTAATTGCGATGTTTGGGTGTCAAGTTCAGATTTTTCCAGCTTTCTGATGTAGACATTTAGTGCTATAAATTTATCTCTTAACACTCCTTTAGGCATGTCCAAGAGATTCTGTTTCATTGTCTCTTTGTCCTCATTGCTTTCAAATAATTTCATTTCTGCCTTAATTTCATTATTTATCCAGTAGTCGCTCAGGTGCTGATTGTTCAATGTCCATGTAGTTGTGCAGATTTTTTCATTTGTTTGTTCGTTTGTTTGTTTTTGAGACAGAACCTCACTCGCATGATCTTGGCTCACTGAAAGCTCTGCCTCAAGGATTCATGCCACTCTCGTGCCTCAGCTCCTGAGTAGCTGGGACTGCAGGTGCCCATCATCATGCCTGGCTTAATATTTGTATTTTTAGTAGAGACTGTGTTTCACCATGTTAGCCATTATGGTCTCGATCTTCTGACCTTGTGATCCACCCATCTCAGCCTCTTAAAGTGTTGGGATTACAGGTGTGAGCCACTGAGCCTGGACAGTTGTGCAGTTTTAAGTGAGTTTCCTAATTGTGAGATCTAATTGATTGCACTGTGGTTTGAGAGACTCTTTGTTATGATTTCCATTGTTTTGTATTTGCTGAGGGGTGTTTTACTTCCAATTACTTCTTAAGTTTTAGAAAAGATGCTTCATGGTGCTGAGAATAATGTATATCAGTTGATTTGTGGGAGAAAATTCTGAAGTTGTCTGTTAGGTTCCCTTGGTTCAGAACTGAGTTCAAATTCTGAATATCCGTGTTAATTTTCTTTCTCATTGGTCTAATATTGACTGTGGGGTGTTAAATTCACCCACTATTATTTTTTGAAAGTCTGTTTCTTCAAAGGTCTCTAAGAACTTGTTTTATGAATGTTGGTCTTCCTGCATTGGGTGCATACATATTTAGAATAGTTATTTCTTCTTGTTTCATTGATCCCTTTACCATAATGTAATGTTCTTCTTTGTCTTTTTTAATCTTTGAAAAAGTCTGTTTTATCAGAGACTAGAATTGCAATCCTTCCTTTTTTGCTTTCCATTTGCTTGGCAAATATTCCTCATTCCTTTATTTTGAGCCTTTGTGTGTCTTTCCAAGTGAGATGGGTCACCTGATTACAACACACAAATAGGTTTTGCCTTTTTATCCAATTTTCCAGTCTGTGTCTTCTAATCAGGGCCTTTGGGCATTTACATTTAAGGTTGATATTGTTATGTGTGAATTTGATTCTGTCATCATGATACTAGCTGGTTATTTTGCACATTAGTTGAAAGTTTCTTTTAGTGTCATTGGTCTTTATATTTCGGTGTGTTTTTGCAGTGACTGGTACTTTCCATATTTAATGTTTCCTTCAGGAACTCTTGTAAGGCAGGCCTGGTGGTGACAAGGTTGCTCAGCATTTGCTTGTCTGTAAAGAATTTTATTTAGCTTGGTTGATATGAAATTCTGAGTTGAAAATTCTATACCTTAAGAATTTTGAATATTGGCCCCCACCCTGTTCTGACTCGTAGTGTTTCCATAGAAATATCCACTATTCATCTGATGAGCTTCCCTTTCTATGTACCCTGACCTTTCTTTCTTGCTGCTCTTAACATTTTTTCCTTCATTTCAACCTTGGACAATCTGATGATTTTATATCTTGAGGTTGCTCTTCTTCAGGTTTATCTTACTTCTGTTCTCTCTAATGGGAGAGAAGATGACTATCATAGTTAGACTGTGTGCAATAGGTTAGGGCTAGGGTTAGGGTCTGTGTTAGTCAGCAGAAGTTTTACATCACAGAAGATAACACTTCTGTATATTATGTATTGCCCTTGAATGGTACAGAGACTCATAAAAATGTCTAAAACACAGATGAGATGGTAACTCATATTTGCACATCAACACAACCCTACTCTCATTGGCATTATGATATAGGTGGGCCAAGCACTGAGATGATGTGACTTTTCTGCCTGAGCCCTGCAGTCAAGGGAATTGTAAAATATTAATGGGTACAGAACCTAGGTGATAGACTTTTCTCTCCCATTTGTGCCCTGCCCACAAAAAAGATTATGACAAATTTCTGGATACAGAATATACGTATTGTGACTCTCCTGCCAGAGTTTTTTTTCACAGGGGTCATTGTTACATATCTCTGAGCTCACAACCTATATGGTGTGACTCTCATTTCTTGCCCACACCCACATGGGAAATTGTGACATATTATTGGGCTCAGTCACAAGGTAATGCGACTCTCCTCTTTTGCTGAGCTTTGCCCACAAAGGGAATTGTGACATATTGCTGGGTCCAACACTTATTTGATGTAAATCTCTTCCCTGGAAACAACAACTTGATTATGTGACTCCCTCTCCTCTCAGTGGCATATGATGCTGAGTACACACCATATATGATTTGGGCTACTGCATACACACTGAATACAACACCACATAGAACACTGAGCATTGGTACACATGAATGAAACAGGGATAGCAGGCACTGAAAAAGACATTAGATCAAGTGTACCTGTCACCAGCTCCTCCTCATCCTCCTGCCTCAGGAAAAAGTGCCACTGGAGACTGAAAGTGAAAGTCTGGTCCCAGTGTCTCCAGGAAGCACCTCACACCACCCACATCCTTAGCAGCTTCTACCAGTATCTCTGGGTGGGAGGAAGGTGGTGGAACCTGCAGGAATCTCCAGAGAATGGCAAGGACCTGTGGAGGTGACAGCCTCACTAGCAGGGTTTCTGGCAGTCCAGGAAGACCAATGAAACTCTGACCCTGACCTGGGAACAAGCCCTGCCCACTGCTCCCATACTAGCACACCTCCTTCTGCACCCAAAACTCTTTTCCTCCTGCCAACACACACCCGTGACTGTGCTCCCCACCAGCTCTAACTGCACACAGCATGGGGCTGACAGGAGGTGCTCATGCAAAACCCACAGCTTACCTCTTGAGCACGCCCCAGTGCAGTCCTCTGGTAACCCCATACCGGTGCTTTTTCTGCAGCATCCCCAAGGTGAAGGGGTGCTAAGTGGGCCATCAGCAGGTCCTACAATTGTCTTTGCAGGCTTCATAAGCCCATCTTGTCACCCACACAGCTCCTTAGCAGCATGGAGTGTTTACGATTAGGTGGACAACTCTCAGCACTCTCTGGTACCACTTCTTCAGAGGCCATGACAAGGCAGACTCCACAGTGCTGGTAGTTCCATCTCCATGTATGCTTGTTTCCTGTGCTGTCACCACAACCAAGCTCTCCTCACCATTATTCTTGAGAACTCAGGGAGAAGAAATGGAAAAATCAGCTAGGTAAGACTCAGGCTACAGAAGAGACCTTCTGAAATGTCACAGCAATAGGTAAAAATAAAGTATCCTAGGAAAAAAACTAAGGCTGCACCTTCAGAGATAAGCAGACAAGGTCTGGCACATAAGTCCTTTCTTTTTATAATTAGGAAGCTCACAGGAAAATGTTTTCTCCATTTATCAGGCATACACTTTGTGGGAACTTGCACAGGCAGGAGGGGTGCTTACTTAAAAAACCCACAGTTAAACAAACAAAAAAGACACTTTGTGCTTGCCTAGAGACATACCCAAAGGTGCATAAAATAAAGGGAGTTGTAGAAACAACTTTACTGATAAGAGAAATTACGCAAACTGCTATAGAGATGGAAGATGTTTCTTATAAAGCTTGTGAATTCAGCTGTAACCCAGCAATCCACTCAGACACCCCTCTTTCTGTGGAGAACTTTCTTCTTTTGCTTATTAACCTTTGCTCCCATCTCACCCTGTGTCCCTTTCCTTAATTTTCTTGAACGTAGGACAAAAAAAAAAAAAAAAAAAAAAGAAAAAAGAAAACACAGGGACTAGTTCAGGCAATGAGAAACCACTACATTAAGGCACATTGGTAAGACTGCAATATATTCTCTGATTTATTTTTATCTTGCCTAAATCCCTATATAAGAGGTCTGGAGACTTTTGACCTACAAATTATAAATTTTCATGAGATGGGTTTTATTTGACCAAATATATTGTGACTTACTTTCCAATATGACTCTAGCATAACATTTGGTGACAAAGGAAAAAAGTGTTTATATATATGTGTGTGTGTGTATGTGTATGTGTGTGTATTATTCTAAATAACATATATATATTTGAGATGGAGTCTTGCTCTGTCACCCAGGCAGGAGTACAGTGGCATGACCTTGGATCACTGCAAACTCCACCTACCATGTGCAAGCAATTCCCCTGCCTCAGCTTCCTGAGTATCTGGGTTTACAGGTGCCCACCACCGCACTTGACTAATTTTGTATTTTTTTGTAGAGACAGGGTTTCAGCATGTTGGCCAGGCTGGCCTCAGACTATGCCCTGGTGGTCTGCTTGCCTCAGCCTCCTAGAGTGCTGGGAATACAGGTGTGAGCCACTGCACCTGGTTAAAGTCATAATATTTTACCGAAAACATGTTTCTCTGTCGTATTTTGAAATAGCCCTACAACACTGTTCTTTGTGGGGAAAAATTTGCATTTGTAATGAATGTCTGTTAACATCGCTAGATAATTTTCTTCCAGTCTCCCTCAATCCTAAAGAGATTAAGAGACTAAGGGTCTATCACCTTTTAAAGATCTGTAGAGGAAACATTTGTCTGGTATTGTCACTGAGAGCAGCAACTATAAGACCTCAAGAGAAACTTGGTTTCCAAAATCTTTTATCCTAAGCTGAACATTTTCTTTCTATTGTTCTCAGGTCTTTAGATAAACTCAACAAATTGCCAACCATAAAATATTTAAAGTTACCTATAATCTGGAAGCACCTACCTGAATCCTGCTTTGACCTGTCCTGCCTTTCTGAACAAAACCAATGTATTTCTTAAATATATTTGATTGGTGTCTCATGCCTCTAAAATGAATAAAACCAAACTGCACCAAACATCTTGGGCACATGTTCTCAGGACCTCCTGAGGGCTGTGTCATAGGCCATGCTCACTCATATTTGACTCAAAACAAATCTCTTCAAGTATTTTAGAGAGTTTGACTCTTAGATATGCTCCAGCTCCACCACCTGTTGCCCCCAGGGTATTGACTTCTTTCCTCTGGCCAGATTCCCTGGGGCTTTTGGTGGGTAATGGTTGTGGGTGGGCACATGTTTAGGCTGTCTCTTTGTTCTTGATACTCTCCTCATTCTTTTTCAGCTTCCCTTACCCTGACACCATGACCAGCTGGTTGGAAAGGCTCCAGGCTTGCTTGCAATACTCTACCTCAGAGAACAGAGGTATGGTGCCTGGGTGACGGGGGCAAGAAGGTTGGGTGCCAGGTGCCACAGGCATGATGATGGCCTGTAGGCTGTGGAACCCCATCAGTCACACTTACTGTGTCTCCCTCTGGCACCTGTGCCTGCGGGACTGGAGCCAGTGGCAGGAAGTTGGGCAACACTGCTAGGAAAATTGGGTCCAAGGGAGGCCTCCACAGACACTCACATGGTGATGCTCCAAGGGGCAGCAACTGTTCCTACTGAATCTTCAGACCACCCAAGACCACTCACTGACAGAGTTTATTGCATCAGTAAAGATTCTTGTGGCTGGTGATGGGGTAGGAAAGTGACAACTGGGCCAGCCAGTGCACGAGAGGCTCCAGAGCTGAAGGCCAGACTTTTGTGCCATGAGCCAGCTGGTGATAGCCTTTGCTCCAGCTGTGCATGCTGCTCTGACCTTCCCCACCTTCTGTCCTTCCTGCCTATCTAAACTTTGTTTCAGCATATTTCTCGGTCTCCACAACTGCACTTCACACGTGTTAAAACTATGTAGGTATGAGCATGCTGGAGCCAGGAGCTGATAATAAGGCTGAGGTATGAGGGGGTCATTGTCAGGTGCCAGCTGCCACTCAGCCCTGGTAAACCTGGTGCCTGCCCCAGGCTCATGAAATCAGAATGGGAAAGTCTGAGAAGTGTGAATGCTTTTGTTAACAACATTGTTTAGGTCATTCTACCATCATTTAAATCCTGTCATCAAAAAGAATGATACTGTGAGAGGCCTGTGAACAAGAGCAAACTCATCTAGAATAGGAGCTGGGTAAAATGAGGTTGAGACCTACTAGGCTGCATTTCCACATTGTAAAGGCATTCTAGGTCACAGACGAGATAGGAGTTCCACAAAAATTACCAGTCATAAAGACCTTGCTGATAAAACAGGTTGCAATAAAGAAGCTGGCTAAATCTTATCAAAACCAAGACAGTCACGAGAATGATCTATGTTTGTCCTCAATGCTAAACTCCCACCAGCACCATGACAGCTAACAGATGCCATGGCAACATCAGGCTATTATCCTATATGGACTATAATGCAGAGGCATAAATAATCAAACCCTTGTTTAGCATATAATCAAGAAATAACCATTAAAAAAAATGGGCAAGCAGCAGCCATTGGATCTAATATGTAGTAGCCATTTTTATGTTCCTTTACATTCCTAATAAACTTGCTTTGTCTGGGCATCATGACTCACACTTATAATCCTAGAACTTTAGGAGGCCAAGGCAGATGTGTCACCGGAAGTTGGGAGTTCAAAACCAGGGCCAGACTGGCCAGCATGGCAAAATCCGATGTCTACTAAAAAATACAAAACTTAGCTGGAAACCCAGGTACTTGGGAAGCTGAGGTAGGAGAATCAGTTGATCCTGGGAGGTGGAGGTTATAGTAAGTAGAGATCATGTCATTGCACTCCAGCCTGGGTGACAAAGTAAGAATCTGTAAAAAATAAAGTTAAATAAACAAACAAACAAACTTGTTTTCACTTTATGCACTTGCCTTCAATTGTTTCTTGTGTGAGATTCAAGAACACTCTCTTGGGGTCTAGAATACACTAAGTTCCTCCTTTCACCTCTGTGAAAACAGGACTGTGAAGAGAACAGGACTGCTCATCATCAGCATGGCAAAAAACACTGCAGACTTGCATGAGGGAAGGTAGGTTATCTTTCATGGTGAGTAATCCTAGAACTAATTAGGAATTCAGGACAAGTAATTAAACTTTTGTTAGGTTGAGTGAGAGATGGCATCTGGGTATAATATTTGAAAAGTTGTCACAAATATATAATTGGAGAGAAATGTAGAGTTACACAGCCATTTCTTTCCCAAAGGTAAGCTTCCTTTTGTACAGATATGATGCCGTCTTACAGGGGTGGCTTCTGTAAAATATAGAGAACCATGCAGTCCTCTGGTTTGCAGATGAAGTAACAGAGTTTTAAAGGTAATTAACTTAAAGTTCTTAATTGTTGGAACTCCTGGCCCAACATTCAAAGCAGGCATGGCTTTCTTTTCTTCTGACACTCTTGAACTTCTCTAGTAAATTTTAATAATATGTATTTTTTCTTAAAATAAATTAAAATTATTTTGTGATGTTCTTTGAGATAATTTTTTTTCAGGATCTATCAGAATGATAGAATGAGGTCTGTGAATGATTTCAAATATTGTATTATATGATTAGTGTTTATCATAGATCTAGTTTAATTTATAAGTAAGGCACAATGAGAGATTAGTAACACTAACAATACAATAAAACTATTATAATGACACTATATTGTTCATATTTCTTCTTTTGTAAATTATCCACAGCCTTTGTGTTTTTTGTGGGGAGGAACACTGGCGTTTATATTCCTGGATAAATACCATCTCATTTGGAAAATAGAGCAAAGAGTCATTCTAGGCAAAATCAAAAAGGAATTCAGGACAAGGAATTAAACTTTTGTTAGGTTGAGTAAGAGATGGCATCTGGGTATAATATTTGAAAAGTTGTCACAAATATATAATTGGAGAGAAATGTAGAGTTAAATTCTAATTTAATCTTAGAGATCTCCTATAAAAAGAGATTGATAAATTGGATCACAATCCCAAAATTTCAACAAGTCTCAATCTAATGATTTTCAGACGGTGGGCACGTGCCGAAAAGCCCAATAGATAGATACCTGAAACCTGGGATAGTACTGAACCTTATTCACACAGTTTTCTTCTATACGAACATGCCTATAATAAAGTTTAATTTATAAGTAAGGCACAATGAGAGATTAGTAACACTAACAATACAATAAATACAATACAATACAATACAATAAAACTATTACAATGACACTATTTTTGATTTTGCCTAGAATGACTCTTTGCTCTATTTTCCAAATGAGATGGTATTTATCCAGGAATATAAATGCCAGTGTTCCTCCCCACAAAAAACACAAAGGCTGTGGATAATTTACAAAAGAAGAAATATGAACAATTAATAAATATTCAAATTCACTAGTAATAAAATGACACATTAAAATGATATAACATTGTTTTTCTTCAAATGTCAGAATTATTTTCCTATAATAATGGTACTGAGGGTTAGCAAAATGAACACTCTTATACACTGCTGGTAGGAACTTGGATTGATACTAACTCTTTTGAAATGCATACCAAGAGGTTTTTAAAACACTTTGACATATTTCATTTGTCCCTCAGCTGAATAAATATGAATGTGTGCAGCTGGGGGCCAGTAGTTTGATGGGAGGCAGTCCAGAAGACCAAAGTAGTTATTTTCATACAGTCTAAGTCATAATATGAATTTATCTAGTAGATTGTGAAAACAGGCAAAGGTCTAAGATAGGGAAAAAAGACGGTATATAATAGCTAAGTAAAACCTCCAGGAATGCAGATAAACAGCATATCATATAAAAAGTACTGAAGAGTAACTGTTACATTATGGTATGATTACTACTTTGAATGAATGAAGTAATCAGATTAATTTCAGTGAGACTTGGCAGCACATTTAGGGGAACTCAGAAACATATAACATTTTCTCTAAAGTAATAGTAACTGCATTTTTAAGTTTGGATAACGGTTTTTATTAAGAAGTTACCTTTGTAAAGTAAGAAAAACTGTACAACTAAAAATAAAATACTAACAAACTAGAAAATATATATGTAAGAAATAAGAACTAGGGTAATAGTCTTTAAATATATATATAAAAAAAAGATGTCACATCAGTAAAATAAATGGCAACATTACTCCCCCCAGAAAAGAAGAAAGCCATGGATAATTTACAAAAAGAAGAAGTGTAAAATATTAATAAACACTGACAAATATACAAATTTACTAGTAAAATGATGCATTAAAACAGCATAACATTGCTTTTTCCCAAGTGACAGTATAATTTTCTAGTGATAATGCTATTGAGAGAAAAATGAACACTCTTATACACTGTTGGTAGGAAACTGGTTGGATATTAACTCTTTTGAAATACATACCAAGAGGCTTACAAAAATCTATGTCTTTGACCACATAAGTCTGTGATTAAAAACCTATTCTGAGATACTACCTGAAAGACAGGCAAAAATGTATGGACAAGAGTATTCATGTTGCTTTTATACTTAAAATCCTTCAGCAGTTTTGTCTTGCATTAGAATAAAATCCAAACCTTGTTCCTTGGCTCACAGGGGTCAGCATCATTAGACCCCTTGCCTGCCTTCTAACTTTAATTTTACTCTTGCTTCACTAACCTTTGTTTTATTACAGGACATAATCAAACCATGGTTTTATTACACAAGATTTATTTCCTGTGATTGTGGAACATCTTGCCCTACTTTTCCCAGTTCTAATTCTACTACGTCTTAAGGTATGCGATCAAATGCTACTTTTCCCAAAAGGGAATTCTTGAACTCCCATGTAAATTATGTCCTCCTTGTATTATTCTCCACAACAAAAGAATTTGTAATTCTGTGTTTATGTAGTGTTTAGAAACTGATAACAGATCTGTTCTCCATGGCATGCCCAGGCCTCAAATCACACTTTTAAATTGCAACTGTCACAAATAAAACTGGTTGTCTCATTTGAAAGCAAAGCACTGTCAAGATGTGGGTGTTCTCTTTTTAATTAACATAATATCAGTGGTTCTGTTATTCAGGCATTATAGTCTTCCTTAACATATTAATTAGAACTATGCATTCATTTGATCATGCCATATTTAGGTAATACCTCAGGAGTGTGGAACAAAAGAATCTTGTAATGCCGACATCCTATGCAAGGAGAGGAGCTGTATAGTGTTCTCTCTGCCCTCATAAAACAGAAGAGGTATCTATATTTGGAATAATATTATTGAAGCATGTAAAAACACTTTTCTCCTTTTACTTCCACATACATAATGTTGCTAGTTAGCCCAAGTCATCCATCTACTGTGGAGGGCATTAGAATTATCACAACAATAAGACTGCACCTATACATGGAAAAAAATTAATATTCAGTTTCTAACACTTGAAATAGGCCATTTTCATCTGCAGTGAAACAGTAGGATTGGAGGCATGGCTTTGTTGAGAGAAAATGTAAATCTGTGTTATTTTCTTTTTACTTTTAATATGTTTAGAAACTGGTTTGTCTAGTAGGCTACTGAATCTTAGCACACTGATTAAGAGACTTAGGATGAGGTTGTGGGAGAGAGAAACAATAGGGTATGTAATTTACTGCCCAGGTTTTGGTGCTTACCCCCCATGTTTGTTGGGCACTCAGGATAAGCACTCAGAAATAGTTAATAAATTAATAAATAAAGTACATAACAATGTTTCCTTTTTTGTTAGCACACATACAGTAAGGAAGAAATGAGCAACATGCAGTAGCTACTAGTCTGCATAATAAAAGACTGTTGTTGGGGACTTGCGGAGACTCATACCCTATCTAGTCCTAACCAGTTTTTTTAATGCTCTATGTTGATCAAACACTGCCTACTCTCTAATTCATGTGTAAAAACCTGCATTTCACCACAGACCATCAACTCATTTATCCAAAACCCCTCTCTGTAGCAGAGAGCTATTCTTTTTCTTTAACCCATTAGATTTCTTCAGTTAACTGCAACTTTTGTGTGTCTGTATCTTTGATCTCTGTGGCCATGAGACAATTAACTTTAGGTTTTTGGTTCTTTGACAACAAGACTACTTTATCTGGGGGCTTATCTGCCACAGAGCATTTAGCTAATCCCCCAGTGCCCTCAGGGTTCTGGGAATGTTGGCTCTGTTACTAGCTAGTTTCCTTTCACAGAGAGCCAAGCCATTTCATGGGGCTAGAAGAGTTCCTGAGGCAACTGAAGGTTTCTGGCTGAGGTCATACCCCATTGTTACCTGAAGGCTTCTGTACTAACACCAGTTCCCAGCAGCCCATTGGTTGTCAACAATAGGATCTTCAAACTTTTTCTATCACAATTTTCTTATTTCCTTTTATGGTGATTATGTTTTCTACTTCCTTTTTGTATGCAATGCTTTTTGAGTTCTTACAGCTCAGGGAAATAATCAAGATCAGCAACAGCCATAATAAGTGGAAATATAACTCAAGGAATAGACATTTTTGTGATTTTCCTAGAAACAGAGGATTTTACCCCCAGTGAACATCCTTCTCTTTCCACCTTTTGTCTGGAGAACACATGGAAATAAAGTTACTGCCTGGTATTTCAAGTTCTACAGGGTCACTTAGCGGAATGAAAAGTCTCCCCATGAGGAACTTTTTTTTTTTGGTCAAAAACCTCTAGTTTTCCAATTCTCCTTCCATTTTGTGTCTCTCTGCTAGAGATAAGGCTTGATGCCACTTCTGTGAATGGGAAAACTCAATAATGAGGAGAAAAATATCCTCTGAAAACAAATTTTAATCCAATATTGTGACATCAACAAGAAAACAATAATTCAGTGCCTAGGTTGTTTTAAGACACCTATTTTCCCTCTTAATTAGAATGGTACTTAAATAGAAAAGGATTGCATGTCTAGAGGTTAATCAAAACCACTGCTTAAGAATTCATGCTGTAGTCTGGGACATAAGAGCAGAATATAGAGCTCAACTCAGTATATTCCATCTATTAAAGGGCTTTGACCAAATACAATGAATACATATTATTTCCCAAAATACATCTATTGCGGAGCCACACAGATGACACAAGTCTGGAAATCACCAGCAGAGGACTAAGGTTCTCTGTGGATAAGCATGACCATTATCACCACCTAGCTTTCCCAGATCCTTTAATTAGAGTCATGGCTAAATCCGTGGGCTGCATTTTTAACAGATGTTGGAGCCCAAGAAACCAGGGAGGGAAAACAAAGTGCAAAACTCCCACTGACTTCTTTTCCACCATGGGTCATTGCAAAGGAAGGATGGGATTGAATGAATCCTTGCTCCTCTATCTCTCTATCCATATTCAGTCTGTACTTGAGTGCATTCTGAAGCACCAGGACTCCTTTGACCCTGAGATTTTGAAGAAAAGGCAGTGGTTTTAGTTTTTTTTTTTTTTTTTTTAACATAAGAATGTGGCCTTCAACTATATTGAATGGACCTGATCTTCTGAAAGAAGTCTTGATTTAAATATTATCCAATAATTATATCTTTTCTGTAGAGAGAAGGAAAAATGATCTGAGTTTCTCTGTGTACAAGCTTTCTTTGCCCTATGAGAAAACCCAGAACCTCATAAGTGTTGCACAATCAACCCAATTATCTTCGCAGTCATTAAAGGGAAGCCTCAAAGGGAATAATTCCCCAACATTAAGAAACAAATTTTGTGGGAGTTATCCAAGACAGCTATTGGGTTTCTTGGCTCTTTTTGTTCCCCTTATTTAGGGCACCCTCTACCCACTCCATCAACTCCTTTTGGTCTAACATCTCCAAAACTTTCCACTATCCCAGCTTTGCTCTTTCCCCTACAGAAAATGACCAACAGAAAGATGCCCATAGGGTTCAAGTTTTTTTCTCATTGAAGAACCTTGGGCAAATAAAGGGAGACTTGGGTTGATTTTCTGATGACCCCAATAGAGTATATAATAGCTTTCCAAAATTTAACTCAGATTGTAGTTGGGGGACCTGTTACTTACTCATGCCTCCTTAATCATGTCTGAAAGTCCCATTCCTTTATTAAGAAGAGATATTTTAGCTTGCATAGGGGCCAGCATTCTTATGGTCCCAGGACAAACTCTTTTATCTTTCCCTCGTGGAAACTAATATCAATCCAGAAGTGTGGACAACTCAAGGAAAAATAGGCCATGCTAGACCAGTCTGGAGTCACCCTAAAGATCCCACTTTCTTTTCTAACCAGAAACTATATCCCCTAAAGTCAGAGGCTGGGAAAGGACTAGAATTATTAATAATCTAAAAATGCAGGGTATCCTCAAACACTGTAATATTAAGGGTTCAAAACACAATAGAGAAAGGAGATTAGTTCACAACCTTTGCCTCATTAATGAAGCTGTATTCCCAATTCATCCAGTGGTCCCTAATTCCTAAACCTTGCTGACTCAAATACCTGATGGAACTAAGTGGTTCATAGACTTAGATTTAAAAGATGCTCTTTTTTGTATATCATTACACCCTGACTCTAAGTATCTGTTTGACTTCAAGGATCCTTCTGGCCAAACTACCCAGTTATCAAAGATGGTGCTGCTTCCAGAATTTAAATATGTTCCTCACTTGTTTGGATAGGCACTGTCAAAGAACTCAACTTCAGGTCAGGATTTTACAATATGTAGATGACATTCTCTTCTGTGCCTTAACTGAAGTAGCTTCACAGGAAGACACTGAAGCTCTCCTTAATTTCTTAGTCAACTAATTACTTGGTTTTAAAATCCAAGGCCCAGCTTTGCTAAACACATAAAATTGAGTGTTGCCTGAAGGAACCGGAGCATAAGTGGAATAAGGGACTATATTCTTTTCCTTCTTCTCTCTTCCTATAACCCACAAGCAACTAAGGATTTTGGGACAGAAATCCACAGACTATGGATACCTTGGTAAAATGAATTAGATTTCCCCTTTTGTCATCTCAACAAACAAAGTCAAGTGCTAAAATTCATTTCCTATTCTGGAAAACTAAAGCTCAAAATGCCTTTAACCGGCTAAATGGAGCCTTACTTACGGTACAAGCCCTCAGATTTCTGTTGGGAGGGTCTTCAATCTTTATATATCAGAAAGGCAAGGAATGGCCCTGGGAGTTTTAACTTAAGCCTGAGAAATAAATCAACAGAAATAAATAAAATCAGAGTAAAACAATAATTTAGTGGCTAAAGGATGGCCAGCATGGCTCCTAGGACTTGCAGCAGTGGCCTTCCTACTGCCAGAGGTCACCAAATTAACCTTGGGAAATGTCTTTACTGTTTACACCACATATAATGTAGCAGGATTATGGTGGAACATTTCAATTTTTGGCTAACAGACAGCTGCTTCCTTAAATATCAGGCTCTGATGTTATAGGAATCTATGGTCCAATTAAAATATCCTCTCACTAAACCCAGCCATTTTTCTTCCTGAGGAACTGGAGAACCTGAATATAGTTGTGAACAAATGGTGGTACAAACCTATATATTCAGAGAGTATCTTAGAAAAGCCCCACTAGAAATCCTAGACTAGATTCTCTTTATGATTGGGAGCAGGGAGTCTGTAAGACAGGTTGTACAGTACTCACTGGGAATGATGTTATTGAAAGTGTGCCTGTCTCTCTTGTCACAACTGCTCAACTAGCTGAACTAATAGTTCTTACAGGAGTACTTGAATTAAGCAAGAGAAAGGTACTTAACATTGACATTTACTCCAAGCATGCTTCCTTATTCCTTCATGCTTCTGCTGCCATTTGAGGGAAAAAAAGGTAGTTTCCTACTGCTGATGAATACCTTATAAAATACCTTCAGGAAATTAACAGGTTATTATCCTTAGTTTTCCTTCCTTGCAAAGTAACAGTGATGCATTCTAAGGGATGTCAGATGGAAACAGATAAAGTAGTCAAAGAAAAGAGTTTAGCTGATCAGCCAGCCAAGTCAGCCACAAAACAAACAAACAAACAAACAAACAAAACAAAACCTGGCCGGGCGTAGTGGCTCACGCCTGTAATCCCAGCACTTTGGGAGGCCGAGGTGGGCGGATCACAAGGTCAGGAGATCGAGACCATGGTGAAACCCCGTCTCTACTAAAAATAGAAAAAATTAGCCGGGCGCAGGGGCAGGCGCCTGTAGTCCCAGCTACTCGGGAGGCTGAGGCAGGAGAATGGCGTGAACCCGGGAGGCGGAGCTTGCAGTGAGCCGAGATTGCGCCACTGCACTCCAGCCTGGGCGACAGAGCGAGACTCCGTCTCAAAAAAAAAAACAAAAAAAAACAAAAAAAAAACCTTAGAGCCTCAACACAGTTGAAGTACCTCTAAACAGGAAAGACATCATAAAATAAATTAAGTCTCATTATGCATGTGCAGAGATAGAAAGGGCCAACTCTCCAGGGTATCATTCTCAAGCCTTCAGGATGGCTACAATTAGAGGATGTCAAACTCCTCTTCCAGTCTCCAGCCAGGGGAAAATACTTAAAATAATTCGCTGAGCTTTTCACTTGGAATAGAATAAAATTTATTAGTGTGCCCAAAAAATTGTTTTCAGGAGAGGACGTTTTAAAAATAGTCAAAGAGGTTGTTAATGCTTGTGGAGTTAGTCTTTAAAATAATCCCCTAAACAGTTTCTTTCTTCTCTAACTCAAAGGATAAGGAGAGGATGCTATCCAGAGGAGGATTGGCTGATGGAATTCACCCATATGCCAAAGATGAAGGGTATCCAACACCTCCTGGTATGGGTGGATACTTTCACTAACTTAGTAGAAATATTTCCATGTGATACAGAAAAGACCTATGAAGTAATAAAAATGTTAGTTAATAAAATAACTCCCACTTTGATCCACTGAAGTACTTCCAAAGTGACAATGGCCCCTTATTTAAGGAAGCCATCCCACAAAGAATTTCAAAGACACTAGTCATGCAGTATTATCTCTACTGTGCTCAGAGATGTCAGTCCTCATATAACGCAAAGAAGACAAATGATATTATCAAAAAAACAGCTTAGAAAATGGCCTGACTCAAAAATATTCCAAATTTACAACCGACATACAATTATCAAAAAAACAAACTTTACATTTAAACAAATGGAACCCGCATTCATTCCAAAGAAACTAAATTATACAGGTATCATGAGAAACATGTGCTTTATTCTCTATAAAAATATATTGATCATATTCAAAATCTTCATATGTGTAATTATTACATATTGGAATTGAATTCTGTCACAAATTTTTTTGTGTTGACATATGTAAATGTTATGCCTAAGAGGAACATCAAATTTTATAAAGAAAGTAAAATATAACAAAATAAAACTAACATCTAATCTTCTTTACTTATGCATGACACTACTTCCAAGTGCCCACTTGTAAATGATTGATTTCTAAAAGATTTCTGACAGACTTTGAATCTTTTATTCCTTGACTTTCTCATAAAATGCCCAGTCTTTTAGGAGAAGAAAAATATATTTATTTATTTATTTCTGCATGTGGACATACTGCCATATAGAAGTTTTTAAGACCTTCTGTGTTGTGATGATTTATTCCTGTAATTACAGCACTTCAGGAGACTGAAGTAGGAGAATTCCTGTAGTCCCAGCCTAAGGAGTTCAATGCTGCAGTGAACTATGATTACATCACTGAATTCCAGCCTAAGTAACAGAGAGACCCTGTTAAAAATTGAAGAAATATAAAACAACAAAAGAAAACCTATTTTTAATGTAATTGAAAAATAGGTGGGTTAACAAAAGAAGAATTAAAGGAGTGGACAGGGTCAGTATTTAAAAAGAAACTTTTTTGAGAAACAACTTTGATTTTATATAATTTTTTTGATATTGAGTTCAAAATTTTATTTAGGAATATTTCAAACCAAAAGAGAAAACAAGATAACAAATATCCAGATTTTTTTTTACCTTTATTTACAAAAGCTAATATTTTGAAACATATATATACATACATATATGTATGTGTGTGTGCATATATGTATTTATATGGGTGTGTGCATTTAGGGAAATTATTTGGCTTAAGTAATCAAAAATATAATAAAGTCCAGGGAAAAATAACACAACATCAATATTCGTTAATAAATAAATCATATTTAAATTTTTAGGAGGGTAAGTTTTGAACCTGGTTTAAAAAATTAGTGGAATGAAAGAAAACAGGTCAAGTAGGAGTTGCAAATATTATTGCATTTAAATTAATAATGTGAAATTTTATTTATAACCCATTCTCTGCAAAACCAGATTTGTGAATTTAGTGGTTAAGAACATCTGCTCCAAGAACTGGATGGGAAGAATGGAAAGTATAAGTTTTCTCTTTTACTACAAATTTTAGGAGAATTTTTATGCTGTGAGCATGTATTGAATTGGAGTACTGGAACAAGAGCCATAAATTTAGGCAAGATTGACACTGGTAGCGCTTTCTGGCAGTTTGTCTCTTGAAAGCATGATGGATGTGATATACTCATGGAGAGAATTCTATCTGTTACTTGAACACATCATTTGTTGCTGAAATTGTCCTAATAGAGGTCTCATGCTCTTAGAGCTCCTCTTTTTGTCTTGTCACAGGGCATAAAGGGTATGAAAAAAGGAGGAAAAGAGGATGTATGAGCGAGAAGGGTAAAGAGGATTTAAAATGTAATGTGTGTACTTTCTAATCAGAAGAGAATATTAGCTCTTAACATGAAGACGCATTCTTATTTTTCAACAGTAGTTTTAACTTTCTAATTCTTTGTGATGTTTATGTATTTTAAATATACTTTTTAAATTAAGAAAAATCCAGAATTCTCCCGAAAGAAAATTGGATTTTTTATTTATTTATTTATTTTTTTTTTTAGAATAGGAAGTACCATCATCACACTGATAATTTTTAAAGTAACAACTCTCTCACTATGTTAACTACAGTAGTAACTGAGTAATCATATGGGAAGAATAATGTCATTGAAATAATAATTTACTACCTACAGCTTCCTCAAAAAAGGGGCAAGCTACACCATGCCCGACCACTAGGTTTAGTCAGGAGGCAAGAGTAAGAGAAATGGAAAGTGGAGGGCACAGTCTTTCCTGGGTTTCTACAGAAAAGGCAAGGTAGGGCAGCATAAACTACTTAGGATTCACTAATTTGAAAAATTCTTGTGGTCTTACAGGGGATAGGGGCTTTTCCTATTTGTTGGGCACCTGGCTCTGAGTGATTTAGAACAGGAGAAATATTGGCTGGGTATGGGAGAGTAAGATCAAGGTGGTAGTTGCGGTTATGAACTTGGGTTAAGTTGAAAATTTACTTGTATGATTTTGCACATCTGCAAAACCTGGGTCACAGGGAGATTTGAACAACTTTGGATTGTTATCCTTATAATAAATAGATGGCAAATAGATGCAGAATTTTAAATGACACAGAGCACATTCTTTTCTTCTCTCTCTCTCTCTCTCTCACACACACACACACACACACACAGACACACACAAAAGATAGAGCAAAATCTCCCTCCTACTCTTGTCCTCCAATTATTTCTCACTCTTTTGTTTTTGGGTAACCACTCTTAATAGTCTTTTGGTATATCCTTGGAAATCTTTCCAGATTATCACAAAGAGAACTTTCTCATTACTTTCTCACTTTTAAATGACTGCTTATAATTTTACTGAACATATTTACAACTAATTAATTAACTGGTACCTTACTGATGGATATTTGACTAGTTTCTCATAGTCAACAATGTGAAGAATATTGCAGTGCATAGCATTTTACATGCATCATTTAGAACATATGCCATATATCTGTAGTGTATTTTTCTATTATTATTATTATTATTATTGAGACAGACTCTCATCTGTCACCCAGTCTAGACTGCAGTGGCATGATCTAGGCTTACTGCAAATTCTGCCTCCTGGTTTCAAGCCATTCTCCAACCTCAATCTCCCAAATAGCTGGGATAGCAGGTGTGAGCCACTGCATCCAGCTAATTTTTGTGTTTGTAGTGCAGACAGGGTTTCACCATACTGGCCAGGATGCTCTCAAAATCCTGACCTCAAGTGGTCCACACACCTCAGCCTCCCGAAGTGCTGAGATTACAAGCATGAGCCATGGCACCTGGCCGGCTGACTGCCTTCCTTCCTTCCTTCCTTCCTTCCTTCCTTCCTTCCTTCCTTCCTTCCTTCCTTCCTTCCTTCCTTCCTTCCTTCCTTCCTTCCTTCCTTCCTTCCTTCCTTCCTTCCTTCCTTCCTTCCTTCCTTCCTTCCTTCCTTCCTTCCTTCCTTCCTTCCTTCCTTCCTTCCTTCCTTCCTTCCTTCCTTCCTTCCTTCCTTCCTTCCTTCCTTCCCTTTCTTCTCTTTCTTTTTTCTTTCTTTCTTTCTTTCTTTCTTTTTCTTTCTTTCTTTCTTTCTTTCTTTCTTTCTTTCTTTCTTTCTTTCTTTCTTTCTTTCTTTCTTTCTTTCTTTCTCTTTCTTTTTCTTTCTTTTTTTTTATTTTTTAAATTTTTTTTATTATGCTATATGTTCTAGGGTACATGTGCACAACATGCAGGTTTGTTACATATGTATACATGTGCCATGTTGGTGTGCTGCACCCATTAATGCATCATTTACATTAGATATATCTCCTAATGCTCTCCCTCCCCACTCCCCCCATCCCAAAAGAGGCCCCAGTGTGTGATGTTCCCCTTCCTGTGTCCAAGTGATCTCATTGTTCAATTCCTTCCTATGAGTGAGAGCATGCGGTGCTTTGTTTTATGTTCTTGTGACAGTTTGCTGAGAATGATGGTTTCCAGCTGCATCCATGTCCCTACAAAGGACACAATTTCATCCTTTTTTATGGCTGCATAATATTCCATGGTGTATATGTGCCACATTTTCTTAATCCAGTCTGTCATTAATGGACATTTGGGTTAATTCCAAGTCTTTGCTGTTGTGAAGTGTCACAATGAACATACGTGAGCATGTGTCTTTATAACAGCATGATTTATAATCTTTTGGATATATACCCAGTAATGGGATGGCTGGGTGAAATGATATTTTTAGTTCCAGATCCTTGAGGAACCACCACACTGTTTTCCACAATGGTTGAACTAGTTTACAGTCCCATCAGCAGTGTAAAAGCATTCCTATTTCTCCACATCCTCTCCAGCACCTGTTGTTTCCTAACTTTTTAATAGTCACCATTCTAACTGGTGTGAAATGGTATCTCATTGTAGTTTTGATTTGCATTTCTCTGACGACAAGTGACGATGAGCATTTTTTCATGTGTCTGTTGACTGCATAAATATCTTCTTCTGAGAAATGTCTGTCTATATCCTTTGCCCACTTTTTGATGTTTTTTTGTTTTGTTTTGTTTTTTCTTGTAAATTTGTTTGAGTTCTTTGTAGGTTCTGTATATTAGCCCTTTGTCAGATGAGTAGATTGCAAAAATGTTCTCCCATTCTGTAGGTTTCCTGTTCACCCTGATGGCAGTTTCTTCTGCTGTGCAGAAGCTCTTTAGTTTAATTAGATCCCATTTGTCAATTTTGACTTTTGTTGCTATTTCTTTTGGTGTTTTAGACATGAAGTCCTTGCACATGTCTATGTCCTGAATGGTATTGCCTAGGTTTTCTTCTAGAGTTTTTATGGCTTCAGGTTTAACATCTAAGTCTCTAATTCATCTTGAATTAATTTTTGTGTAAGGAGTAAGGGAAGGATCCAGTTTCAGCTTTCTATTACGGCTAGCCAATTTTCCCAGTATCACGTATTAAATAGGAAATCCTTTCCTCATTTCTTGTTTTTCTCAGGTTTGTCAAAGATCAGATAGTTGTAGATGTGTGGTATTATTTTTGGGGGCTCTGTTCTGTTCCATTGTTTTATATGTCTGTTTTGGAACCAGTACCATACTGTTTTGGTTACTGTATCCTTGTTGTATAGTTTGAAGTCAGGTAGGTGATGCCTCCAGCTTTGTTCTTTTGACTTAGGATTGTCTGGGCAATGCAGGGTTTTTTTTTGGTTCCATATGAACTTTAAAGTAGTTTTTTCCAATTCTGTGAAGAAAGTCATTGGTAGCTTAACAGGGATGGCATTGAATCTCTAAATTACGTTAGGCAGTATGGCCGTTTTCATGATATTGATTCTTCCTGTCCATGGGCATGGAATGTTCTTCCATTTGTTTGTGTTCTCTTTTCTTTCCTTGAGCAGTCGTTTGTAGTTCTCTTTGAAGAGATCCTTAACCTCCTTGTATGTAGGATTCCTAGGTATTTTATTCTCTTTGAAGCAATTGTGAATGAGAGTTCACTCATGATTTGGCTCTCTGTTTGTCTGTTATTGGTGTATGAGAATGCTAGTGAATTTTGCACATTGATTTTGTATCCCTAGACTTTGCCAAAATTGCTTATCAGCTTAAGGAGATTTTGGGCTGAGACAATGGGGTTTTATAAATACAATTATGTCATCTGCAAACAGAGACAATTTGACTTCTTCTTTTCTTAGTTGAATGTCCTTCATTTCTTTCTCTTGCCTGATTGCTCTGGGGAAAACTTCCAACACTATGTTGAATGAGAGTGGTGAGAGAGGGCAACCCTGTCTTGTGCCAGTTTTCAAAGGGAATGCTTCTAGGTTTTGTCCATTCAGTATGATATTGGCTGTGGGTTTGTCATAAATAGCTCTTATTATTTCGAGATACGTTCTATCAATACCAAATTTGTTGAGAGTTTCTGTCATGAAGGGTTTTTGAATTTTGTTGAGGGCCTTTTCTGCATCTATTGAGGCCATCATGTGGTTTTTGTCTTTGGTTCTGTTTATATGCTGGATTACATTTGTTGATTTTCATATTTTGAACCAGCCTTGCATCCCAGGGATGAAGCCCACTTGATCATGGTGGATAAGCTTTTTTATATGCTGCTGGATTCAGTTTACCACTATTTTATTGAGGATTTTTGCATCGATGTTCATCAGGGATATTGGTCGAAAATTCTCTTTTTTGTGTGTCTCTGCCAGGCTTTTGTATCAGGATGATGTTGGCCTCATGAAATGAGTTAGGGAGGAATCCCTCTTTTCCTATTGATTGGAATAGTTTCAGAAGGAATGGTACCAGCTCCTCCTTGTACCTCTGGTAGAATTCAGCTGTGAATCCCTCTGGTCCTGGATATATATATTTTTTTAATTGGTAGGCTATTAAGTATTGTCTCAATTTCAGAGCCTACTATTGGTCTATTCAGAGATTCAACTTCTTCCTGGTTTAGTCTGGGGATAGTGTATGTCTCCAGGAATTTTTCCATTTCTTCCAGGTTTTCTAGTTTATTTGTGTAGAGGTGTTTATAGTAATCTCTGATGGTAGTTAAAGAATGTCTCTCTCTGTTGCCCAGTTTCAAGTTCAGTGGTATTATCATAGCGCACTTTAGCCTTAAACCTCCCAGGTTCAAGTGATCCTTCCATCTCTGCCACCCGTGTAGCTGGGACTACAGGCATGTGCCACCATAGTTAACTAATTTTTGTACTTTTTGTAGGGACAAAATCTCACTATATTGCCCAAGCTGGTTTCAAACTCTTGGGCTCAAGTTATCTGCCTGTTTCAGCCTCCCAAGATGATGGAATTACAGGTATGAATCACTGTTCCCAACTTAGTATAAGTTTTCACAAGTGCCATTGCTGGATCAAAGGCTATATATATTTATAATTTTGATAGGAATTGTTGAAATGTTCTTCTTGAGAGGTGTACATGTTTTGATCCCTCTAAAAATCTATGCAAGAAACTATTTCTCAGTCTCAACAGAGTATAAAGAAAAATAATAATAAATTTAGTTATTTATTATATATATAATAATATATATATTTAGTTATTTACTATATAAAAATAATAAATTTAGTTATTTGTTGTTATAAAAATAAATTTAGTTATGGTTTTGGGACAGGATCTCACTCTGTCACTTGAACTGGAATGCAGTGGCATGATCATACTTCACTGTAACCTTGAACTCCTGGGTTCAAGTGATCCTCCCACCTCAGTTTCCCAAGAAGCTGAGACTACCAGTATGCACCACCATGCCTTGCTAGGTGTGTTTGTGTGTTTGTATTTGTGTACTTTTATTAGATATGAGATCTTGCTTTGATGTCAGGGCTGGTGTTGAACTCCTGGTCCCAAGTGATACCCTTGCCTCAACCTCTCAAAAGGCTGAAATGACAGATGTGAGCCACCTTGCTCATCCCAAAACAATTTTGAATTAAAAAAATTTTGAATTCATGCCTTGTGCTTGGAAGGTACTCAACAAATATGTATTCAATTATGTAATATATAGTCATCTGCTTTGGGAAAAATGTTTAAGACTATTGCTGAAATATATCTAAAATGCATCAATAATCTATACATTCATTCAGAAAATATTTATCAACCTCCTACTGTATCCCTGGTGCTGGAAGAGCAGTGGTGGGGAACACAGATAACTGTATGTTAGCTATACAGATTAGAGTTAGGCACAAATGCAGTGCCCCCCCCCCCACCATCCCGTAAAGGAAAGCTAGTAGAGAATTAAAATGTTTCATACAAGAAAAAATAATACAAAGGAAACAAGGTACCAAAAGGTAAGTTAGAAGGGAAGGCCTATCTGAGAAAATGAGTTTCTTTTTTTTTTTCTTTTTTTTTTTTAAAAGACAGAATATCAACCTGTTGCCCAGGCTGGAGTGCAGTGGCACAGTCTCAGCTCACTACAAGCTCCACCTCCAGAATTCAAGTGTGTCTCCTGACAGCCTCCCAAGTAGCTGGTGTGTCCAGAATTGGTTCCTTCCAGTGGGTTCTTGGTCTCACTCATTCCAAAAATGAAGCTGCGGACACTTACTCTAGTAAATTTTACAGTTTTTAAAGACGGTGTGTCCAGAATTTGTCGCTTCAGATGTTCAGATATGTCCAGAATTTCTTCCTTCCAGTGGGTTCGTGGTCTTGCTGACTCCAGCAATGAAACTTCAGACCTTCACAGTGAGTGTTACAGCTCTTAAAGTGGCATGTCCAGAGTTGTTTGTTCCTTCTGGTGTGTTCATGGTCTTGCTGACTTCAGGAGTGAAGCTGCAGACCTTTGCAGTTAGTATTATAGCTTATAAAGGCAATGCAGACCCAAAGAGTGGGCAGCAGCAAGATTTATTATGAAGAGCAAAAGAACAACGCTCCCACAGCATGGAAGGGTACCAAAGAGGGTTGCCGCTGCTGGCTCAGGTGGCCAGCTTTCATGCCCTAATTTGGCCCCTCCCACATCCTGCTGATTGGTTCATTTTACAGAGTGGTGTATGGTCCATTTTACACAGTGCTGATGGGTCCATTTTTACAGCGTGCTGATTGGTGCATTTACAAACCTTTAGCTAGACACTGAGCACTGGTTGGTACGTTTTTTCAGAACCCTGATTGGTGAATTTACAAACCATTAGCTATACACAGAGTGCTGATTGGTGCATTTTTACAGAGTGTTGACTGGTGCATTGACAAACATTTAGCTAGACACAGAGTGCTGATTGGTGTGTTTATAATCCTTTTGCTAGACAGAAAAGTTCTCCAAGTCCCCACCCAACCCAGAAGCCCAGCCAGCTTCACCTCTCAATCCCCACGTTAAACAGGATACACCAATTGCTGTTGGGAAGTGGAAAATGACCACTCTATCTACTTTCTGCTGGATAAGGGGAAAGGGGCCCTGCAGTTGTAGTGTCCTACAGAGGGGAACTCATTAGGCCAGTGAAAGGACCAGTGGGTCAG